>NW_015654667.1:24637-28475 GCF_001515625.1 Sinocyclocheilus rhinocerous
TCAAAATTATAATCGTAATGATTGTTGTCATTTGAGAAATTGACTTTTGCATTTCGGGTATTGTGCTTTTACCAGTAAGCACAAATCAATATAATGTGGACTCATACATGGTGTATTTTACCTCATCTAGATTTATTATAGGCTTTTTATTATATAAATTAATACCAAAGATTTATGCAATCTCTCTGTCTACATTATGAAAACTGTTAAAACAAACGAAAAAAAAATTATAACAGTGAAATTACAAGTAATTTCAGATTGCAATAGCCTATTTCTCTATTAAAAGAACAGCGGTTGAGTAAGTGCATTTATACAGAATCGCAAACAATACTTGCATTGCATGGATGTAATGCTTAGATCGCTAAACTCCAGCTTGTTTGTCGGTGTGTTCAGATGATCGGCCGTGGCACTTCCGCAATGAGGAGCGAGCGTGTGTCCGCAATAACATTTTGTCTCCTTTTTTTGACGAAAATAAAAAGTGGTTTTTGTTATGTTTTTATCTTTTTGAATACATTTTAGTCTCGTCTTATTTCGTCAACGAAATTGCATGTTGATATAGTCTTAGTTATCATTTATTGACCTTATTATCGTCTCTTCTACGAATATTTTTTCATCATAGTTTTCATTAACGAAGTTAACACTATTTACAGATATACAAATAGTGCACAATTCCAGTGCAAAGATAAGGATTTTTTTTTTTTGCTGTGACCAAGTAGCACTCCATGCAAACCTGTTTTTAGTATTGTTCTGTTTACAGTTAAAAGTGTTTACAGTTAGTTGTTTACAGTTAGTTTAGTTGTTAGTTGTACATTTGTTTGTGACTACAGCTGAGTGTCGCCTTCCTTTTCAGTATATGTTTTAAAGGGGTCATAGGATGCCCATTTTCCACAAGTTGATATGATTCTTTAGGGTCTTAATGAAAAGTCTGTAACATAGTTTTGTTAAAATTTCTTAATGGTAGTGTAAAAAACACCTTTTTTACCTTGTCAAAAACAGCTCTTTTCAAATCAAGCCGTTTTGTAGCATTTTCCTTTAAATGTTAATGAGCTCTGCTCTTGCAAAGATTCATTACAAAACATTATACTCCCTTCTTCTGTAGGTGAAGCTGGATCATAAATGATTCGCGCGAACATAGACGCATTTATGTAGATCGGGGGCGCATTCCCTTCAGAAACAATGTAATCCACTGCGTCTTCAGCGGCTAGTGTGATGTCATTTGAGAAAGGGGAAATTATTTAACGAGATAAAAAAAAACACTAGGTGGATTTTTATCATTATCAGAATCAGAATCAGAATCAGAATGAGCTTTATTGCCAGGTATGTTTACACATACGAGGAATTTGTTTTCGTGACAGAAGCTTCCACAGTGTAACAGAATGACAGTGACAGAACAAAAAAACACAGATAATATGTTATTTGACAGCTTGAAGAAAAAAAGATTCAGAACCCTATCTGTAAAAAAAAAAAACTTAACCATTTCAAATTGTATTCACTCTAAGACTGTATTCATTGTTCTTTGCACCAGACAATGGAAACATACCTTTAATCCAACAAACTAGATGCTCTTAAGTACTGTTTACTAAAGTTGTTCAGTTTTACTATTGCATCCACCTGAAAGTTCACATAACACAGTGTAATTAAGTAAACTCAACAAATTTGTAAAAATCAGTTATGTTTACTCGCTTTTCTTAAGTAGATTCAGTGATTACTTTTTACAGTGTATATATATATATTTTTTAAAGAATTGCCTGCTTTGCTTATGCAGTATAAAACCCATAGACTTGTTCGGCATTGCTGGGAACGCCCACAAAAACGTCATAACCGTTTATGCCGAGAGGGAAAACAAACCATTCGAATTAACGTGCGGAGACCTTGTTAGGCGCTTGATCTTTACTTTTTGTGATGATTTCGATTGATTTTTGCTTGGTGCAATGCCGAAAAGTTGCTGTGTGGCGTTCTGTACCTCTAATAAGTTAAAAATACAATCCCTTACGAAAATTAGCAATGGTATTACTATAGTAAAAGTGTAGGAGGCTAACCATGTTTTTTTGTTTTTTTTTGGCGTTTTTATTACCAATTGTAGCCTATAACCACAGTTTTATACAAATACCATGGTTAAACTATGGTTAGTGTAGCAAAACATGTTGTTTTTACCATGGTTTAACTATAGTTACCAATAACCATGTTTTTTTGGTATTTGATATACATATTTTCATGTTATCTTTATTTTACGGCATGTATTTGTGAAAATGATTAGGCAGCCGCAGCACACACCACATAGAATAACGCTGCGCATTTCAAGGCACTTCAGTAGAGCTTAATGTTACCTGTTTTGTCAATGTTAAAAAAATTTTTTTTAATATATTAATAAGAAAGTACTACAGACTTTTACTCAAGTCTTTATCACTTTATTAAAATTAAGCAAAACAAAACAACAAATGTTTACTTTCACAAGCCGTCTCGTATAGGCTTGTAGTAGCCTAAGCTGTCTCTTGCTCAATTAGGTAACAAAAAATGTTGGGAAACGACACCTCTGGCCATTCCGTTGGGTCGTTTGTCCAGTCACAGATACCGTACGGACAGTCCGACCCAATACGGCTCAGTTTTTATGCGTATGTTGCTCTGTCCAGCAGCAGAAATAATTTTATGTAGGCCATTCTGAGTCAACACCATGCTTTTCCAATGAGGGGAAAGGACTGTTTTCCCCCACGCCGACTCCGTCCACACAGCTATGGCGCGACACCGATCAAGTCTATGCTGCTTTCTTAGTTTTTTTATTTTTATTTTTAACATTAGCAGGTCTGCATTTTCATTTAAACTCAATAAATGTTCCACAACATAAAATTGTATGTAACGGTGACACCAATAAATTGAAATACAGTGTATAAATAAAAAAGAGGTACATTGTGATCATATCAATGTATTGCTGCTCAACCTCAACAAATTTTAACAAAGAAATGTTCTATATTACTAAGCAGAGAATAACATTTGTTTTCATACATGCTTCCAGTGCAGTCAATCAGTTGATGATACACTTCACAAATAATGCTAGTCTGTGTCACTTAGTTCATTGTTTATCAACTCCCTGAGTTTGATATAATTATCCACAGTTGAAAAGATTTTTGACATATCCAGATTGTGTTCTGTAATGAGGTGAACACAGGCATCAAACACATCTTTGTCACATGGGTAGTCTTTGAATACATTCCTCCAGACACAGTTTTGTGTCACAGTAATCTGTGTGCCTGGGCTACCACGCCGACTGGCTTAACAATAGTGGCCTAACATTAGTGAGCTATGACTATGTGAGCTGACCGGCTTAAAGGGATCCCTGGGTATTAAGACTTGTATGGCTTACTAGATTACCGTTGCCCCAAAGTATAGAGATATCATATACAATTAACAAAATATGTCTTAGTTCTTATCAAATGTATTTTAAAAATCGGTAGTAGTAGGCCGCCATTGTTGTTGACATCGCAGTGCATTCTGGGCTGTGACGTCAAATGGTTGCACCGATCGCTGCTTCGTTATTTTGATTCTGCTATGTTACAAAAAATGTCATCTGTTCAGCCTTTTCAATTTGAGCCAGAGCACGAAATTAGTGAGGATGAAAACATTGAAGACGTTCAATATCAAATCAATCAAAACGAAGACGATCGGAGGGTTTATGAGGCGAGAGTGGGGCAAAATGGATGGTGTCTCTGTGGCTATTGCTTGCCGATGCTGACCGAGAAGGAGAGCGTTTGCTGTAAGGAGCTGCAATTTTTCGCTGTAGCTGTTCCAGGTAAGTTTATGGATCCAACTGTAGTTGTATGATTATAGCGTGTAAAAATCGTCT
>NW_015654667.1:30104-36908 GCF_001515625.1 Sinocyclocheilus rhinocerous
CAGTGGACCTTAATGTTACCTGTTTTGTCAATGTTAAAAAAATTTTTTTTAATATATTAATAAGAAAGTACTACAGACTTTTACTCAAGTCTTTATCACTTTATTAAAATTAAGCAAAACAAAACAACAAATGTTTACTTTCACAAGCCGTCTCGTATAGGCTTGTAGTAGCCTAAGCTGTCTCTTGCTCAATTAGGTAACAAAAAATGTGGGGAAACGACACCTCTGGCTATTCCGTTGGGTCGTTTGTCCAGTCACAGATACCGTACGGACAGTCCGACCCAATACGGCTCAGTTTTTATGCGTATGTTGCTCTGTCCAGCAGCAGAAATAATTTTATGTAGGCCATTCTGAGTCAACACCATGCTTTTCCAATGAGGGGAAAGGACTGTTTTCCCCCACGCCGACTCCGTCCACACAGCTATGGCGCGACACCGATCAAGTCTATGCTGCTTTCTTAGTTTTTTTATTTTTATTTTTAACATTAGCAGGTCTGCATTTTCATTTAAACTCAATAAATGTTCCACAACATAAAATTGTATGTAACGGTGACACCAATAAATTGAAATACAGTGTATAAATAAAAAAGAGGTACATTGTGATCATATCAATGTATTGCTGCTCAACCTCAACAAATTTTAACAAAGAAATGTTCTATATTACTAAGCAGAGAATAACATTTGTTTTCATACATGCTTCCAGTGCAGTCAATCAGTTGATGATACACTTCACAAATAATGCTAGTCTGTGTCACTTAGTTCATTGTTTATCAACTCCCTGAGTTTGATATAATTATCCACAGTTGAAAAGATTTTTGACATATCCAGATTGTGTTCTGTAATGAGGTGAACACAGGCATCAAACACATCTTTGTCACATGGGTAGTCTTTGAATACATTCCTCCAGACACAGTTTTGTGTCACAGTAATCTGTGTGCCTGGGCTACCACGCCGACTGGCTTAACAATAGTGGCCTAACATTAGTGAGCTATGACTATGTGAGCTGACCGGCTTAAAGGGATCCCTGGGTATTAAGACTTGTATGGCTTACTAGATTACCGTTGCCCCAAAGTATAGAGATATCATATACAATTAACAAAATATGTCTTAGTTCTTATCAAATGTATTTTAAAAATCGGTAGTAGTAGGCCGCCATTGTTGTTGACATCGCAGTGCATTCTGGGCTGTGACGTCAAATGGTTGCACCGATCGCTGCTTCGTTATTTTGATTCTGCTATGTTACAAAAAATGTCATCTGTTCAGCCTTTTCAATTTGAGCCAGAGCACGAAATTAGTGAGGATGAAAACATTGAAGACTTTCAATATCAAATCAATCAAAACGAAGACGATCGGAGAGTTTATGAGGCGAGAGTGGGGCAAAATGGATGGTGTCTCTGTGGCTATTGCTTGCCGATGCTGACCGAGAAGGAGAGCGTTTGCTGTAAGGAACTGCAATTTTTCAGCTGTAGCTGTTCAAGGTAAGTTTATGGATCCAACTATTGTTGTATGATTATAGCGTGTGAAAATCGTCTGATATGTCACCTGAATGCATTACACAGTGAAACGTGCTAAGATGCTACTGCTTTTATGCTATTACAGATATCCCGTTGTAGGAAACTTTTTCCTCGTCGAAGCAGAGACCAGGAGACGTTGGGATATCTTTCATACAGAAGTCACTCTTTATTGAGGACTCGCTGTGCGTCGCTGCAGTCATCCAAGTCTGACTAAGGCAGGAATACATTGTAGTTTATATACATTTTAAGGGGGCAGTGCTTAGAAAATGGAGACAAAGCACCTGGGTGACTACCTTAAACAAAGCATGCAAATGAAGTACAGGAAGGGCTATGACTATGTGAGCCTTGGCTACCACGCCGACCGGCTTAGCCTCGGAGAGCCTCGGAGAGAGAAACAGCGGAGTCGGAACTAAGCAACCGGGTCCGAGCGAACTCATGCTGGCACTGTACCCGCGTGCTCGCTCTCCCCGCTGCACTCTTATCCGCCACAGAAGGGCAGTGAGCTGCACGCTCACTGAGACCGAATGCTCACTCAGAGCCTCAGCGAGCCTCGGAGAGAGAAACAGCGAAGTTAGCAACTGGGTTTGAGCGATCTCACGCCGACACAGAGCCTGCGTGCTCGCTCTCCCCGCTGCGCTTCGATCCATGTCTTACACGTGAAGATCAGCGCCCCTCGTTACATTGAGCGGCTCTATCCTCCTTGGTGAATCGGAGCAGAACGCTGTCACTGGCAGGCAGCTTCGAATTTGTGTGTGTGTGTCGCTATGGCTGCGCTCACAGAGATGGGCTGCTTTTTACCACGAAAGCAGTCTGCCCCTGTTCGTTCGCGGAAGGCGGCCCCGCCTCCCCGCTCACATGTTTCTCTCCTCCCAGTTACCTCGGAGGAAGCAACGGCGAGCTCGCGGGTTGAGCGATCAGGCTTGAGCAATTTCATGCCAGCACACATCATGCGTGCTTGATCTGCCAGTGTGTGTTACACGTGAGGATCAGTGCCCCTCGTTACACCGAGCGGCTTAATCCTCAGAGGCAGATCAAAGCAGAACACTGGCAGTTTCGCATTTGTGTGTGCGTTGCTGAGCCCCTCCTCCCCCACTCTTGTGTTTCTCTCCTCCCAGTTACTCTGAGGAAGAAATGGCGAACTCGTGGGGATGAGCGATCAGGCTTGAGTGATTTAACGCCGGCAAAGCCCCCACGTGCATCACTCTCCACCTAGCTCTTTGATCTGCCAGTGAGTTTACATGTGAGGATCAGCGCCTCTCGTTGTCGAGCGGCTCAATCCTTCTAGGCGGATCGGAGCAGAACGCTGTCACCAATGATTCAATATCGCTGACAGCTTCGTATTTGAATGAGCCTCTCGCCTGGGCCACGCCCACGCTGAGGCTGCGCTCGCTCAGACAGACCGCTTCACTATGAGAGTTCATGTCTCGCTCTGCTTTGCTCGCGGCTCGCCTTAGTAGTTATAACATAGACTTTATGTCAGATTGATGATTTATGACCTGATTTATGACCCTGTTAGCATTGATTGACAGGTTGTCATATGTCAAATGTGTACATGGTCAGATTTATGACCTGATTTATTTTTCAATTTCAATGTATTTTTATTTCGAACTATTAAAAATACAAAAGGAAAAAACACATAATATGACTCCTTCGTATTTGAATGAGCCTCTCGCCTGGGCCACGCCCACGCTGAGGCTGCGCTCGCTCAGACAGACCGCTTCACTATGAGAGTTCATGTCTCGCTCTGCTTTGCTCGCGGCTCGCCTTAGTAGTTATAACATAGACTTTATGTCAGATTGATGATTTATGACCTGATTTATGACCCTGTTAGCATTGATTGACAGGTTGTCATATGTCAAATGTGTACATGGTCAGATTTATGACCTGATTTATTTTTCAATTTCAATGTATTTTTATTTCGAACTATTAAAAATACAAAAGGAAAAAACACATAATAAATATACAAATAAGTACCAATAAACAAAACAAAAACAAAAAATCAACAAATATAAAAAAAAAATTGTTTAACATATATTCAACCTGTTCGAAATAAAAAATGGGTAGGTAGAAGCCCTAGGCTTATTAAATCCTACCCTCATCACAATCAGCCATAATAAATCAGACATACCATTTTGAATAATACAAAAATACTAGTCCAAATTACGTCCTACTTTATCTATCTATTAAGATAAAGAAGACAAACAGAAACTAAATCAAGCAGCATTAACAACAATGTTGAAATTCTCACTCTCACCCCCCACTTCTGTATTTATCAAAAATAAATATTTTATACCTTCTTTTAAATTATTATTTTCATATACTCTTTCTATTTCAACATTATTAATCATTACTTTTACTTGTGTATCAGTTTTGCGGTTTCCAAACAGCATAAATTTAGTTTTATCTAAATTTATCGATAATTTATTCAAGTCAAACCACATTTTTATCTTATTCATTTCTGCTGTGACCACCTCCAAAAGCTGCTGCAGATTTTCCCCAGCACAGAAAATATTAGTATCATCAGCAAAAATCACAAATTTTAAGAGATTTGTCACCCTACATATGTCATTTATATACAATATAAATAAATTTGGACCCAAAATCGACCCCTGTGGGACTCCACATGTGATATCTAAACACTCTGATCTATGTTCCCCAATTTGTACGAATTGAAGTCTGTTACTTATGTAACTTTTCATCCAATCAAGTACAACCCCTCTGATACCATAATTTTCCAATTTATTGATTAATAAACGGTGATCAATTGTATCAAAGGCTTTTTTCAAATCTATAAATACTCACACTGCATAGTTCTTATTATCTATAGTACTAGTAATATTTTCAAGTAACTCCATTAATGCCATGGATGTGGATCTGTTCAACCTAAATCCATACTGACTATCAACTAACAATTCATGCTTTTCCATAAAATTTTCCAGTCTATTAACGTACAATTTTTCCAATATTTTAGAGAACTGAGAGAGTAGAGACAATGGCCTATAATTAGTAAATTGATTTTTTCTCCAGCTTTGTATAATGGAATGACTTTGGCAATTTTCATTTTACTTGGAAATACACCTGTTTTAAAAGACAAATTAAAGTTAATGGTTTAACATCCAGTCTGTATTCTTCCATTTGCTAACAATTTCAATAATCTCCTTTTCGTCAGTTGGTTTCAAATACATCAAATACATATTATTGTCTAAAAAACCCATAGCCTTCACCTCTCCTATTACTGTCTGTTGATTTTCAATTCCCTCTGCTAATCTTGGTCCGACACTTACGTAAAAGTTATTAAACCCATTAACCACATCATTCATGTTGCTTACAGTCCCCTCATTATCTATAAAATACTGAGGATATTCTATGCTCCTTGATCCATTCCTGATAATATTATTTAACACATTCCATATTCCCTTCATATCATTTCTATTATCATTTAATATTTTATTATAATAATCTTTCTTACTTATCCTCATAATACTAGTCAGTTTATTTTTATATCTTTTATACTTATTATCAGCTTCAATAGTTCTGTGCTTTATAAACTCTCTATACAAGGTATTCTTTTTTTTACAAGCATTTTGTAAGCCCTTGTCATCCATGGTTTCTCATTAAATTTATTCTTTCTTTTTTTAAATTGTTTTAAAGGACATTGTTCATCATATAAAGTTTTAAATATCATCAGGAATGTTTCATATGCTTTATCAGTATCAGTTTCCTCATACAATTTTTCCCAGTTATGTTTAAATAATTCACTTCTTAATTTATTTATTGATTCCACTGTTCTAATTCTCCTGTAATTAATTACATTAGTATCTTTTAACTTCACATGATCACAAGCACACATTATAAAAACGGGTAAATGGTCACTTATATCATTAAGTAATAACCCACTCTTTATACTATTATCCATTCTGTTTGTGAATATATTATCTATTAGAGTTGCACAGTGAGATGTTATTCTGCTTGGTTTAGTTATTAGTGGAAAAAAACTCATACTAAATATTAAATCAATAAACTCATCAATCAGTTTATGGTTGTTGGGATTTAAGAGATCTAAATTAAAATCCCCACATATAAACACATCTTTATGATATTTCTTAGCAAATAACCTTTCCATACTATTCTTAAATATTTCAATATTGGAACCAGGAGCTCTATATACACAACTTATAATTACATTTTTATTTTTTTCCAGAATAATTTCTACTGTTATAATCTCCATCTCATCATCAATATTAGTCATATTTTTCAAAATTGTATAATTTAATCTCCTGTCCACATACAAGGCCACTCCACCTCCTTTTTTATTCTCTCTATTAATGTAATTCAGTTCATATCCATTTAACTCACAATCCACTCCCTTCTCATTACTAAGCCAGGTCTCAGATATGGCTATCACCTGGAATGGTTTGTTTAGACGACTTAAGTATTCTTTAATATTGTGAAAATTTGCATATAAGCTTCTGCTATTAAAATGAATAATTGACATTCCATGCACAAATTTTACGTTCATATTAAATTGATCTTCAGAGTAATAACAACAGTTGTTATTTATATTGTTAAGAAAATTATTTTCAGGGTCAATATCAAAATCATGTAAATTATGATCAGTGAATTTAAATGTTTTATAGTTCCAACCTTCACTCTCATTTCCAGCAGTTATCAAGTTTGAACAGTCAAGCTCTTCTATAGTGTCCATATACATTTTAGTTCACGTCAATCACATACATTGACATATACATGTTCTTTACCTTAGAATTTTGCATGTTCCTGAGTCACTGGTACTTATCCAGCTCCTCGATATATCTTACAGTCAGCACTCTGGCCTCCTCCGGTGCCCCATTAAGCTTTATGTACACCTTACAGTTTGTTGTCCAGGTTGACTGGATTTTCTTCTGCTTCCTTAGCAGGCGAGCCCTTCTTGCTATGTCTGCATTCCTTTTTGTTAAATGCTCATTTATATAAACATCTGTACCCCTGAGTTTTTTCCCTTGTCTGAGCAGGACATTTTTGTTTTTCCTGTTGTTAAAGCGAATTATTGTAACAGGTTTGTCGTTTATATTTTTCCGGGGTAAAGGATGACATTGACTCAATGTCTGTGTTGTATATTGATATGCCTCTACTGTGAAAGAAAGCAGTCACCTGTTGCTCCACGGAGTTCATGTCTGGATCAGTGAGCTCCATACCGTCCATGGCTGTCACCGCTGTGGCGTAAGACCTGGGTCTGATCTCCAAGCCGCTGACAACAATGTCATTCATGCGGGTATACTGCTCCAGGTCTGCCA
>NW_015654667.1:41439-48300 GCF_001515625.1 Sinocyclocheilus rhinocerous
TCCAAATTACGTCCTACTTTATCTATCTATTAAGATAAAGAAGACAAACAGAAACAAAATCAAGCAGCATTAACAACAATGTTGAAATTCTCACTCTCACCCCCCACTTCTGTATTTATCAAAAATAAATCTTGTATGCCTTCTTTTAAATTGCAACATATTAACACTTTCTTTGATATATCCGTTTAATCTATTCCACGATATCACCCCACAAATCGAAATACACATACTTTTGAGTTTTGTCCGTGCATTTTGCTGTCTCATATTTAAAGCCCCTCTCAAATTATAACACCCCTGTCTATCTGTGAATAATTGTTGTATATTTCTAGGCAGCTGTTTATTTTTTGCTTTATAAACTATTTGTGCAGTTTTAAATTCTACCAGATCATTAAACTTTAAAGTATGAGATTTTAAAAACAATAAACTTGTATGCTCATAATATCCTACTTTATTTACTATCCCAATTGCTCTTTTTTGTATTGTACTTAGTGTTTGTAGGGTGGTTTTGTAGGTGTTGCCCCATACTTCAACACAATAATTTAAATATGGCAATACAAGTGAACTATACAGAATATAAAGTGCTTTCTCATTCAATACATGCCTTCCTTTCGCAATTACTCCAATACTCCGTGCTACTTTTGCTCTCACATGTTTAATGTGGGGTTTCCAACAGATTTTGTAATCAAGAATCACCCCTAGAAATTTATTTTCATATACTCTTTCTATTTCAACATTATTAATCATTACTTTTACTTGTGTATCAGTTTTGCGGTTTCCAAACAGCATAAATTTAGTTTTATCTAAATTTATCGATAATTTATTCAAGTCAAACCACATTTTTATCTTATTCATTTCTGCTGTGACCACCTCCAAAAGCTGCTGCAGATTTTCCCCAGCACAGAAAATATTAGTATCATCAGCAAAAATCACAAATTTTAAGAGATTTGTCACCCTACATATGTCATTTATATACAATATAAATAAATTTGGACCCAAAATCGACCCCTGTGGGACTCCACATGTGATATCTAAACACTCTGATCTATGTTCCCCAATTTGTACGAATTGAAGTCTGTTACTTATGTAACTTTTCATCCAATCAAGTACAACCCCTCTGATACCATATTTTCCAATTTATTGATTAATAAACGGTGATCAATTGTATCAAAAGCTTTTTTCAAATCTATAAATACTCCCACTGCATAGTTCTTATTATCTATAGTACTAGTAATATTTTCAATTAACTCCATTAATGCCATGGATGTGGATCTGTTCGACCTAAATCCATACTGACTATCAACTAACAATTCATGCTTTTCCATAAAATTTTCCAGTCTATTAACGTACAATTTTTCCAAGATTTTAGAGAACTGAGAGAGTAGAGACAATGGCCTATAATTAGTAAATTGATTTCTTTCTCCAGCTTTGTATAATGGAATGACTTTGGCAATTTTCATTTTACTTGGAAATACACCTGTTTTAAAAGACAAATATAAGTTAATGGTTTAACAATTGTACCAATGATTTCTTTGATTAAAGCCATATCAATGTCGTTCCAGTCTGTGGACTTTTTATTCTTCCATTTGCTAACAATTTCAATAATCTCCTTTTCGTCAGTTGGTTTCAAATACATATAATTTGGATTATTGTCTAAAAAAATCCATAGCCTTCACCTCTCCTATTACTGTCTGTTGATTTTCAGTTCCCTCTGCTAATCTTGGTCCGACACTTACGTAAAAGTTATTAAACCCATTAACCACATCATTCATGTTGCTTACAGTCCCCTCACTATCTATAAAATACTGAGGATCTAACTCAGGGAAACACGGAATGGCTTGGTAAAGCAGCTAACACTAGGAGAGTGATAAATGCAGAACAATACTCGGCGACTTGAGCGGGATCTGGGTAGGTGTTATATAGTGTGTGTAATGGCTTTCAGGTGTGCGTGTGATTGGTTACAGCTGTATGCAATGGATGATGGGAAATGTAGTGCAGGGTATAGTGTAACAGTCCGTGTAGTGTGAGAGTCCATGTAGTGAGCGGGTGACCTCTGGTGGTGAGTGAACGGACCTTTTTTTATTGTTTTAAGGACATTGTTCATCATAATAAAGGAATGTTTCATATGCTTTATCAGTATCAGTTTCCTCACACAATTGTTCCCAGTTATGTTTAAATAATTCACTTCTTAATTTATTTATTGATTCCACTGTTCTAATTCTCCTGTAACTAATTACATTAGTATCTTTTAACTTCACATGATCGCAAGCACACATTATAAAAACTGGTAAATGGTCACTTATATCATTAAGTAATAATAACCCACTCTTTATACTATTATCCATTCTGTTTGTGAATATATTATCTATTAGAGTTGCACAGTGAGATGTTATTCTGCTTGGTTTAGTTATAAGTGGAAAAAAACTCATACTAAATATTAAATCAATAAACTCATCAATCAGTTTATGGTTGTTGGGATTTAAGAGATCTAAATTAAAATCCCCACATATTTATGGCTATATTACCCGTCTGACACCCTGACTGCTGTGTCAGTGGTGTGTGTAAATCAAAAGATCAAACAGATGTTAGATCTGACTTTTGATGGATTTATGACTGGATTTATGATGTTTTTATCTCCTACCTGTGCCATGGGGTTTTTATGGCGTTGTTCCTTCCTGACCAGTTTTCACACCTAAAGATCCTACCTACATCCTGAAATGATGTTTTAAATAAGAAGGTTAGAATATAGTAATTTAAACACAGAAGACATTCTGAACTCTCCTGTTACAATGGCTGCCGCAGCTCCAAAAACTCCTAAAACCGCTAGAAGAGTGATGTGTATTTCACCGACAAGAGGACCTGTTGAAATGAGATAGGAACTGATTTTGCACCAAGGAAAAAACAAAGAGTTAGTTTGACAAAGTTTCTTCATGAAGAGGTGAATATGATGACTCGTGATTTCTCAATGTCTCGTGATCGTGTCGGGAGATATGATGCGGAGTGTGAAGCTCTATGCTACAGATATTGAAGACAATTTTACAATGCAGGAACCCTGTCTGATTTTCCCTGCCAAAGACTGGTGGTTATTCTACAACTACGTCTGGAGAGATTTGAATGACTGTGGTGACGACCCTTTGTACATTGCAGAGTGGGATAGCATAGTCGTCTGGTAACTTTTTACTGTGATCCGCAACAACTCGAAATCTTGTGTCAGGAGCTGTGTTTACATTTTCTGCTGCAACGACAAGACAAAGATCTGTGAGCGTGTGTGGCCTATTGCTGAAGCTGAACACTACATGCACTATGACATGAAGTTTTTGTTTCAGTGGAAAGATGTTCATATAATTGACAATGTTTTTACATGTATTGACAAGTTGTTCAGATGGTGTGATATGTATGATCGTTACAGCTCTGTAAAGGTAAAATTGTTCTACGCTGAACAGGGCGTTCCCAAGACCCCAAACCACCTCTTATCTCCACCTATATATTACAGCTAGGGATGCACCGATACCGATACTGGTATCGGTATCGGGCCCGATACTGGTCTCCTGTACTCGTACTCGTACTCGTTAAAATGCCCCGATACCAAACGCCGATACCACACAGCATGTGATAAACGCCATATTCAAACAAAGAAACACAGACAACAGAACAACAGACAGCAGAAAGGAGTTAAGGATGTCTACTACGAAGTATATGTATGCAATGAATATAACATTAAACATTCAGTATTAACGCCTGTATAGCTGAAGTGCGCGAGCTGATAAAAAAAGCACGCTGAGTGGATTGAGCGCGCGGCGGCGCAGATGCGCGAGCTTGTCGAGTGAATATACCTTTCTCACAGACATCACTGGAAAGTTTGTAGTTCAGTCGGATATGTCAAAAACAAGTAAGTAAAACAATGCACAAGTTACTTAACGGTAGGGAGAGAGCGAGAGAGAGACAGACAGAGAGAGCGAGAGAGAGCACGCGCGCACTTCTGTTGTGTGATCTTTGATGTTCACTCACTGAGCACACGCATCATTTGAATTAAAACGAAATCGTACAAATGAGGGTTCAAACCATTTTATGACACACTCAGACTCTATCTCAAACACACTATAGATTGTGTTTAACTGGGATCCTGTCCTTGTTTAAACTGGGAATGAAATCTAGTGACCTTTAACTGGACCGTCCATGTCCAACGGTGCAGAAGAAATCCGCTCAATAAAATCTGTGCGGTCTGTCACTTTAGGGGTGTGTCTGTAAAATGTACAACAGCATTTTGTCAGTATGCTCTATTACTGCTTTCAATACAGTCATTAAAGCCATCATATAACAAGTTTGGGGTCGATAAGATTTTTAATGGTTTTGAAAGATGACTTCTGCTCACCAACACTGCATTTATTTTAGGGATGCACCAATACCGATACTGGTATCGGGCCCGATACTGGCCTCCTGTACTCGTACTCGTACTCGTTAAAATGCCCCGATACCAAACGCCGATACCACACAGCATGTGATAAGCGCCATATTTAAACAAAGAAACACTGACAACAGACAGCAGAAAGGAGTTATGGATGTCTACTACGAAGTATATGTATGCAATGAATATAATGTTAAACATTCAGTATTAACGCCTGTATAGCTGATGTGCGCGAGCTGATTAACAAAGCACGCTGAGTGGATTGAGTGCGCGGCGGCGCAGATGCGCGAGCTTGTCGAGTGAATATATCTTTCTCACAGACATCACTGGAAAGTTTGTAGTTCGGTCGGATATGCCAAAAACAAGTTACTTAACGGTAGAGAGAGAGAGAGAGCGAGAGAGAGCGCGCAATTCTGTTGTGTGATCTTTGATGTTCACTCACTTAGCACATGCATTATTTTGGATTAAAACTAAATCGTAATAATAAGACCATTTATAGGGGCATTCACTATAAACGTAATTTATTTTTAACCTTAGGCATACACGACTTTCTGGCGAAAGTGAATCTAGCAGCTTGTGTGAAATGCGCTAGGCTGTACTATTCTGCATCAGTACCAATACGTGCACGCGTTGCACGTGTTTTGCTTGCTTGAGTGTTTCTGCATTATATGAGTGGCTTTGGAATATAAATCGCAGCACGTTTCAGATGAAAAAAAACACGACTTCTATTTCTGAAAATATCACAGTTAGGAGACTTATAACGAGTGGTTCCCTGCATTATTACAGCAAAGCGCGTGATTACAGTACTAAGCCGCTGCTCTAATGCTATTAAATTAAAGATGATGTACCATAGAGCAAAAAATGAACAGTGAAAGTAACAAAAACTTGTAAAATACATTTTAATGGGCATAATTAAGTGTGAAAATAACCGAAGGATATACAGTGAAACCAAAAATGATTCAGAGACCAGATATAATTTTTGATATTTTTTTTACTAGTGGGTGCAGGACACTATAGTTCATTTATGTAAGTGAGGATAGCAAAATAAAGTAAACTGTGACAAATCATACCCAAAAATTCTTCATACAGTGGACTACCAGTAAAATTGATACAAATTTGGGTCTGAAAATTATTCAGACCGAGTCTGGGGAAAACATTGAAGTTGAGGTTTGCATGAAGCTGGGTGACAGCATGCCCAGGAGACTACAGGCTGTCATTAAGGCTAAGGGTTGCCCGACTAAGTATTCATAGTTGTGTAAATACTGTCATACCTACAGCTGTCTGAATAATTTTTGGTTGATTGTAATCTATTACATACCTTTCTATCAAAGTTATCTAACATTATCAAGATGAATTTGTTCTGACACAGTTTAACTCTGAGTTCTTGTCATATTTTATTACCATTTTCTAAACTATAGCGAATAAACTGTGATAATGTGAGAAATGTTGAAGGTGTCTGAATAAATTTTGGTTTGACTGTATCTATTTGATAAATTAAGTTAACCAACTAACATTATACATACTCTTTTGGTTTCTGTACCCAATATCAAAAAAAATTTACAAATGCAATAAAAATATCGGTACTCGGTATCGGCAAGTACCAAAAATAAAAGTATCGGTATCGGGCGAGTACTGGAAAAAGTGGTATCGGTGCATCCCTAATTACAGCCAATAAAAAAGTCTGCAGACCATGTTTCAAGAATCCTCGTCTGCCTACTGCTACAGCCTGATGACAATGCTACACCTGGAGACCCTCCCACAAACCTACGACAACGGTTGGTTGGATCAATTCTGCATGGACCTGGGGTATCACAACCTAACCTTTCTTACAACACCATACGGCCTTCGATGACATAGATGGATGTATCCGCAATGATGCGTTCAAAATCATAAAAGCAACTATTGTGGTCATACTGGAACACCTTATCAACAAAAAGCTTAAGGAACGCTGTCTGGGGTGTGCAGTGGATCATCCTAGTCAACTTAGACACTCCTGTTTGTTTGAACCCAGCGCCTATTTCTTTGATGCATACTCTGAGGAACTATCACGTAATCTGGTAAAGCCAGAGCTTAAACATCATAGCTCAAGCACTGAAACGATTCGGTTTAAGGATTAATCCGCAGAGAATCCAGGGTTCGGTGGACGCTATTTTGTGTGAACTACATGACGAGGTTTACATTGTGGTGAAGCTTCGTGAGATCAGAGAAAAAGTTGTGGATGTCGCCAGTGAACAGATTGTCTATGACGCAGGTGACTGCTGGAAGGGCGGTGCACACACTGGACAAGTATAACATCGCCATGGGGAACGGATGGTGTGTTAAAGGGGTCATGTGATGCGATTTCAATTTTTCCTTTCTCTTTGAAGTGTTACAAGCTCTTGGTGCATAAAGAAGATCTGTAAAGTTGCAAAGACTAAAGTCTCAAATTCAAAGAGATATTCTTTATAAAAGTTAAGAGT
>NW_015654667.1:48720-49291 GCF_001515625.1 Sinocyclocheilus rhinocerous
GGCATAGAGGAGAAACAATAATGTACAGTATGTGGAGAATAATGTGTTTTTTGAACCTTAAACCGCATAAACACATTTCATTTCACCAAATACACAAAATAATGTTATTTTTAGCAGCATCATATGACCCCTTTAAAAGATGCGGTTTTAAAGAAAACAGGCATTCGCTTAATTATCTCATTAACTTTAACTCTTTGATGACTTGGGATTTGACTTGAGACTTGCTTGTGACTTGAAAGGAATGACTTGGTTCCTCCTCTGGTGAAATCAGCTGCTGAGTTCATGGGTGGAATAAACATATGGCAGGACTTTTACTTTCTGACCCCTGGACTTTATACCTCTGCCAACCGCTGGGTCAAAACAACCCAATATATTTAATCCAGTATTTTTTAGAGTTTAAAAAGAACATTATTTTGTGTATTTGGTGTAATGCAATGTGTTTATGCGGTTTAAGGTTAAAAAAACACATTATTTTCCACATACTGTACATTAATGTTGCTCCTCTATGCCCCGCCTTTCTGAAACACGTCGATTTTTACAAAGCTCATCGTTCTGAAAAGCGAGGTGTGCT
>NW_015654667.1:49373-50660 GCF_001515625.1 Sinocyclocheilus rhinocerous
TGTGCTGTGATTGGCCAGCTATCCAGTGCGTTGTGATTGGCTGAATACCTCAAGCGTGTGACAGAAATGTTACGCCCCTTACCATACTGTGATGCAGTGTCCCGGCCCGACGAGACAAAACCAGTAAAACCCATTACAAATGAGGCATTTGTTGCATCCAGTGGGGATATAATTACCGATTATAATGACTTATACTGTCTTTTTATGCGTTGCGTTGCATCGCGCCGTGTAAACATAAAACCATGTCTGCATTTGTGATAGGAGTATGCATTGGCAGTAGATGATAGCATTTTGAAGACCTTGGCTGGGTGAGTCTTTTGGTCTGTTAAGATATCTTAATGAACAAAACTTACTACTTTTAGATGAAGCTTTATACTACTTTTATACTACTATAAGAAGACATGGAGAGGGTGGTTTAGCCAAGGTTTTAAATAAAGAGGAGGCCAAAGAGGTTTTTACTGAATTTCATACAAACACAATTGGTGCCCACTGTGGGATAGTAAAAACCACTTATGCCATCAGTAAACAATTTTATTGGCCTTCAATGACTGTGGATATCAGTAATTGGGTAAGTAGAAATTAATGATTACTTTTTCATTTGTTAAACCATTCTAGCACTGTTATCTCTGTTAGGTCATGCACTGTGCAGCCTGTCAGGCCAATCAAACAGAAATCAAGAACAAAGCTGATTATACACCTGTAAGGGAAACAGGTAAATTTAGCTCAAAGCGAATCATTTGAGATTTTATAGGGAATTTGGACAGAATCACTGTTTTACGGCTGATCACTGAGTCGGCCAGCGATTCATTGAACGAGCCGTACAAAATCACCTCTGCATGGATATTAATATCCAAAATATAGTGAAAACACTATTAAGCCTGTGTTATACTTTCTGCATGAGCAATCCGGACGCGTACATGGACAGCGCAGACGCGGACTACTTGTATTTATACTTCCGAAAGCATACACTGATGGTCCGCTCCGCGGACGTGTTCCATACATGTGTAGTAGATCGGCTTGAACAATAAACAAACATGTGAACAAAGAATTGCCCAGAGTTATTGCACATCTGGCTGTCTTAATATTGTTTTATCGACGGATTGTACAGGTTCGAGTAGCAACCGGCTTCTTCACACAGCCTGCGCATGCGCAGTAGCCTACTGACCGCGCGGACAAGTACAAAAAATGGGAGGCACGCGGATGTCCGCGCGGAGCCTCCACGCACACTCTCCGATGACGATTTTTACGTCACGCATACCATAGCGGACCCTAGCGGACTCACGGACG
>NW_015654667.1:50701-63709 GCF_001515625.1 Sinocyclocheilus rhinocerous
CTGATGGTCCGCTCCGCGGACGTGTTCCATACATGTGTAGTAGATCGGCTTGAACAATAAACAAACATGTGAACAAAGAATTGCCCAGAGTTATTGCACATCTGGCTGTCTTAATATTGTTTTATCGACGGATTGTACAGGTTCGAGTAGCAACCGGCTTCTTCACACAGCCTGCGCATGCGCAGTAGCCTACTGACCGCGCGGACAAGTACAAAAAATGGGAGGCACGCGGATGTCCGCGCGGAGCCTCCACGCACACTCTCCGATGACGATTTTTACGTCACGCATACCATAGCGGACCCTAGCGGACTCACGGACGCGGAAAGTATAACACAGGCTTTAATTAGCACAGTAACAAGATCAGCAGTTTAGGACATTAACCTATAAGTACAAAACCAAGATACTTCTATTTTCAATATAAATAAGGATTTATTGGATAAATCTAAGACATATGAACTAATCTAACACATAAACATACGCACTCATACATTCACACAAGTTGCAGAAAGAGAGAAAGTGAGGAAATAATGCGTTTAGAAGAGTGAAAATATGAAATCCCAAATTTATAGCAATATATGCAATT
Source organism: Sinocyclocheilus rhinocerous (assembly GCF_001515625.1). Taxonomy (NCBI): domain Eukaryota; kingdom Metazoa; phylum Chordata; class Actinopteri; order Cypriniformes; family Cyprinidae; genus Sinocyclocheilus; species Sinocyclocheilus rhinocerous. The sequence goes on from NW_015654667.1 coordinate 51,285, forward strand.
GCATAGACCTGAACAACCATCAGTCACTTGATTAACCCTCGCATTGATTCTCTCAATGAGGCTATAAAAATATTAAATGCACCAGTTCAGCTAGAATCTGGAGGTACTTGCATTGCCTTTGTGTTAAGGGATTCCCTTTTGTTGTCATCGTTGCAGAAAAGGGTTTCCCAAGGTTGCTGATTGGCTGGAAGTTCAGTGGTCGTTGGTAGTGAAGTCTTGGGTGTTGGCTGAAGTTTTAGACGGGCACTCGAGGTCGGACTCGGAGACACGGCGGTGCGGCAAAACTTAACTCAGAACACAAACCTCTCAACAGAAAAGAAAATAAATTAAAGTAGACGCCAGCAAGAAGAGTGACAAGACTAGATGGCGTTTCTCCTCATGGTTTTAGAGGAGTAGCTGACGTGTAAGCCTGAGCATGCTCAAAGTGCTCTGAAAAGCAGCGTCAAAACGCGGTGGCAAAAAGGCAAGAAAAAGCATAATTTGATGGTGTCCTGAGTATTTAAACATGGCTGTTGGACACATCCCAAATTGTGTCTTGACCAATTAGACATTGTCTAAGCTTGGGGTGTTGCTATGTTTCTTCTCCCAATACATAAATAAACATGTTATCTTATCAGTCACATGGTCTGAATTTTCCCGCTCTTGCAGAGTATAATTTGGACATGATTTCTATAACAAGAATATAATACATTTTACAAAGTATTGATTGATAGAAACGTTTAAAGCATGAATTTTCAAACTCATACATACCCAACCCAACATGATTTTAAACCTATAAACTATTCAATAGTTATACAAAATACATAGACAATGAGTGATTAGAATGTAATAGTCAAATGTGTGGGTTACATACAGAGGTGTAAAGAGTACCTAAAAACCATACTTGAGTAAAAGTACAGATACCTTACAGTGAAAATTACTCCACGTCACAAGTCACCAATTCCAAAACAACTTGAGTAAAAGTCTTAGAGTATCTGATTTTAACAGTACTTAAGTATTTTACTTATACTAAATATAGGCTCAAAGATGCACTAGTCAACGAGACATGCCAGCGAAAAACTGTAACCTTGTGGAGAAGCTGCGGAAAACAGGCAGAGGCAAGGATCTATGTGCTGGTATTTCATGGAAAAACTAGAACAAATAATAAGGCAAAAACCAAAGGGAACAAAAAACATAATGACTGGCAAACAGACACCCATTACATTCAACAACTCACAAGGAACTAAAGAAAAACTAGGGCTATATATACACACAAGGGGCTAACAAGCTTAACAAGATAAGACACACCTGGGGAGACTAATCAACCCTCATGTGATGGTCATGATGTTGTCTCTACAATCATTAATCTTGGGGTTCTTGCCCCAAAATTGACAATCTCCTTCCTGAGCTGAAATTATCAATGTGTTATTTTGTGTTAATGTTGAAAGCTGTTGAAAGCTGGTTGTTAGTGGACTTGCTTCTGACTCATGGCGCAAGGGTATCATGGACAGATTTATGACGTTGTCTTGTTATCCTGGGCCTGTTTGTGGAATTTGGCTCTTTGGGTTGTTCTGATTCACTCTGATACCCTACACATCTATTGAGGTAAATTAATGTAAATGGAATGATTATATTATTTTCTACTTATGAAACCAACCATGTTAAACGTCACTTTTTTTCCTCAGGTGGCTGAGCCGTGGGAAATTGTTGGAATGGATTTAGTGGGAAAGCTCACAGCAACTGAAAATGTCTATCAGTATATATGCGTGATGATCAGTGTTGGGAGTAATGCGTTACAAAAGTAATGTATTACAGTAACGTATTACTTTTTCCTGTAATGCAGTAGTGTAAGGCATTACTAATACATTTTCAGTAATATTTTAGTCGGTACATGTTCAGTAACGCTTGCGTTACAACAGGATGTAAAATGCTCTGCAGTACATTTTGTCATTTTAGAATGTTAAGTTCTAATTCTGTAGTTATTTTGGTGAAAGTAACTAAAAAGTAATACAAGAGTCATGTAATGTATTACAATTCTGAGACAGTAATATTGTAAGGTAAGGGATTACTTTTAAATAACAGTAACAAGTAATCTGTAATGTATTACAGAATGGAAGTAACTTGCACAACACTGGTGATGATAGACTACTTCACAAAGTGGTGTGAGGCTTTCCCACTAAAAACTAAAAGTGCAGAGGAGGTTACAGGTTGCATTGTAAAGTTATTTTACAAATTTGGTGCACCAAAAACATTGTTAACTGACCAAGGCACAGAATTTGTGAACAAGGTTAGGGTTATACTTCTTCAATCAGATGTTTTTAATTTGTTTATTTTAGAAATTGGGAAAAATATTATAATTCCCAATGTTTATATACAGATAAATATGGGTGTCTGTCAGTTACTGGGAATCCAAAGAAGTTTTTGTGCACCGTTCCACCCACAGACAAATGGATTGGTTAAAAGACTTAATGGCACAATTCAAAGGTATGAAATTGACAATTCCTAATAAACTAGTTAAACTATTGATTATTGCATCGATGGTAGATAAAGAATGCATATTCTCTTGTTCCTCACATTCATATTTAGCGGGATGATTTGTCAAAACTCGTTTACTCATTTACTACATAAATGGAGAATGTTTCACTATTGATGGCTCTTCTCATATTCAAAGGTCGATGAGTAAGCTGGTGGGAAAGCAGCCACAAAATTGGGCAGACTACTTGGAGGCCACAATGTTTGGTCTCCGCACAAAAAAGCAAATGACTACAAAATATCCTCCATACTTCTTGATGTTTGGCCGTGAAGCTAGGTATCCATGTGAGGTACCTGACAATTATGAGGTTAGTATTTTACATTTAAATGTTATTTTTCTTTTGCAATCCAAAGTTAAATGCAACTTTTCTTGCCTAGATCAATGACAGTATTGAGGACATTGTAGCAGAGGAGTGTGTCGCAGAATGCATTAAAAGGCATGACAGGACATTCAAAACCATACAGGAGAATATCCGTGGTGTTCAATGTAAAATAAAATAAAAAAACTGGAAAAGGGATTATCCACTGAAATCAAAGTTTGAGACAGAGTGCTGTGTCAGAACGTGCGAAGCAGGCAGAGAAAGGGTGGTAAATTGGACCCAGACTACATTGGTCCATACACAGTTATGAATGTGGATGGCAAATCCACTGATTTGAAGGGCGACAAAGGACGTTCTTGTCCAAAGATTAGCAAGGACCATTTAGTTCGTTTTTTGGAGGAGTATCCCTCAAAAGTCCCCAAACTCAGTGATTATTTTCCCGTTACGGTATCCTCAGCCCTCCCTAACCCACCTGGCTACACCCCTGCTGCTACCATCCAGCCTCCTGTCCGTGCTGCTACCACCCAGCCTCCTGTCCGTGCTCCTGTCTGTGCTGCTACCACCCAGCCTCCTGTCCGTGCTCCTGTCTGTGCTGCTACCACCCAGCCTTGCTCTCCAGACTAACTGTCCTGCAAAACTCTGTATCTATTCTTTTGCCAACATGCATGTACATGTTCATTTAAATAAATTTTTTATAGTTGCAATGAATGAAAACTGTGCACTCTCTCTCTCTTAAGTGTTACAAAAAATATGGGCAAGAAAAAAGGCGGGACACTCTGCAGTAAAATTGGCCCATATAAATTATTTACATGGGATATTGAACGCATTAGACCTCGGGAAATGCTAGAAAGTGAGGTAGGTGATGCAACTTATTCATATTCATAAATTTGCAAATTGTGTGTTACTGCTTTTGTAAAAAAAAATGTTAAAATAACTCTTCTAGGCATAAACCCATACTCGCTAAGGGTAAACTCTGTGTAAACTTTGTTTTAGGTTATCAATGCATACTTGTCCTACCTTATAAAAAATTATGCTGGCAAGGCATATGTGCTTGATTCCTTTCAAGCAACAATTATTTGGCAAGGCAATCCTAGTTTAATGAAAAGGGTCAAAAAAAATCCTAAACTCCACAAATAGATTTTTTTTAATGAGAGAACTGGTGAACTGAACCGTTGTTACAATATTCCATTGCATCTCTAGATGAATCCAGGGGCGTATGATGTTCAGGTCAGTTAATGAGAACAATCACTGGACACTCCTGGTCTGCTTCTTTCCATTCTTGTCCTTCACTGTAAATTAAAATTGTTAAATTCAGAGCAAGATTCATTCATAATTATTTTTACAGGTGATATATCCTAACAAATGGAGAATGCTGTACCTAAATTCGCTTGGTGAAAACCAAAGTAAACTGGCTCAATGTAAAAAGCCTGTAAGGTCAGTACAAATATATGCTCTTCTTATACATTTTAATTGTTAGTCTGATAATTAACTTGTATTAACATTTTAAATATTTCTAATTCAAACAAAGCAAATTTATGGCCACCAAAAGGAAATCTTGGGGAAAAGTGGGAATGTGGTACTTTACCACATTGCTTAAAAAAGGATGACAATTCATGTGGGGTATTTGTATGCAAAGTAAGTATTTATTGAATTAATTATTTATTTAATTAACTAATATTTAAAATGTGAATTTATGCCCTGTTTTCATTACATCATTTTGTAGTTTGCAGAAGCTATTTTAAAAGGAGGTAATTTGGAGTTTGAAAGCACAGTGGCCAACATAAATTTCATTCACCAAGACATAGGCCGTTGCCTTCTACAAGAAACAGGTATAATATAATATAAAATGGACATAAGGTAACAACTGACATATTGTTTCACCAATATTATGTGCATCACTTTGATGACTTTATTTCCACAGAGGACCTCTCTGAACTATGCTTGGCCTGTGGGGACAAATATCCATACACAGAAGACACTGAGGACTCTTGGGTTTGTTAATTAGCAAACTGTTCTTTAACGTTTCACCCTGCTTCAAAACATGTCATAACGTCAGTGTCTCTTTCAGATTCAGTGCGACAGCTGCAACGGATGGTTCCCTGGGAATGTGTAAATAGACCCAATATAAAAGATAGTTTAGTTTGTCACGGATGCCAAGGCCCTTCTTAATTTTGTATTAAGGCTTTCTTTTCTTTTTCTTCCTTTCTTATAATGCACATCTTCAGAAAACATGCATTCTGATAAAGCAAATCGTGAAAAATGCATTGTTTGGGTAATTATCCAATAAATAAAAAGAGGGGAAAAAAGTTGACCCCTGTCTCATTTTAGCCTATTTAAATTATTCAGATTCAAGTTTTTTTCAATTCAAGTTTATTTGTATAGCACTTTTTACGATACAAATCGTTGCAAAGCAACTTTACAGAAAATTAAGTTTCTACAATATTTAGTAGTAGCTTATCAGTGGTGACTGTCAGTTTATGTACATATGGCAGAAATGTACGGCTGTATGCTGAGGGGGTCCGTGATGACGGTCTGCTGCCTGTTTTGGAAGTCCAACTTTGTTTCAAGAACCGCAATCCTTTGTAGAAGTTTGTGGCAGTTCATGCAGCAAGTAGATTCAACAGGAGGCACTTTCGTACTACCAAAAGCCCAGAGTTTTGCAACCTTAGGGAGCGTGATGTTAGCTGCTGGCTGATCCGATCCTTGTTTAATCACATTTGGGGATTCCTCACCCGCATTCATTAATGCTTCAAATCTGTTCTCAAGATGTATAGTGGGTGGTAGAATACCAGTATTCACAAGCCTTGTCATAGCCGTATCTGGGGTAGAGGATGCTACGGCAGCAATACGAGAAACTCGTGACAATCTGATGTCTCTACTGTCTTTGTGTCTCGCTCCCTGTTTGTGCCATCGATTAGTGTGACTATCAGTTTCGGCTTGTTCCTCTACACTTGGTATAAACTGTTGAGATTGACTAGATTCATGGGACTCACCAGCTGTATGCTGAGGGGGTCCGTGATGACGGTCTGCTGCCTGTTTTGGAAGTCCAACTTTGTTTCAAGAACCGCAATCCTTTGTAGAAGTTTGTCGCAGTTCATGCAGCAAGTAGATTCAACAGGAGGCACTTTCGTACTACCAAAAGTCCAGAGTTTTGCGACCTTAGGGAGCGTGATGGATTGTAGCATGGTAGAAGACTAGTTAGGTACGCAGGAGCTAAACCATTAAGGGCCTTGTAGGTAAGTAATAATATTTTGTAACTGATACAGAACTTAATAGGTAGCCAGTGCAGAGACTGTAAAATTGGGGTAATATGATCATATTTTCTTGACCTGGTAAGGACTCTAGCCGCTGCATTTTGGACTACCTGTATCTTGTTTATTGAAGATGCAGGACAACCACCTAGCAGTGCATTACAATAGTCGAGTCTAGAGGTCATGAATGCACAAACTAGCTTTCCTGCTTTAGAAACAGGTAACATGTTTCGTAGCTTGGCAATGTTTCTAAGTTGAAAGAATGCTGTTTTTGTAACATGGGAAATATGATTTTCAAAAGACAAGTTGCTATCTAATATAACACCCAGATTTTTGACTGTAGAGGAAGTAACAGTACATCCGTCTAGTTGCAAATTGCAACCCAAGAGATTCTGTGTACTGTTTTTTGGCCCAATAAGTAATATCTCTGTCTTATCCGAATTTAATAAGAGAAAATTATTGGTCATCCAATCTTTTAAATTTAACACATTCTGTTAGCTTAGATAATTTAGAAGTTTCATCTGGTCTTGTTGAGATATATAGTTGAATATCATCAGCATAACAGTGGAAACTAATCCCGTATTTTCTAATAATATTACCAGTGGCGTACCGCACATCTTAGAGGCCCCCCCGCAAAGAACGAGATGGGGCCCCTCCCACCAGCAGTGATGTCATGAATGAAAATTTATTGTGCAGCTGCTGCAATTATACTACTGAGTCCGTCTCTCCCATTTACATTGATTTATCAGTAATGAATGTTACTATAAAAAATTATACATGCAAAATCCATGTCTTTCAGTATATGAACAGTAAAAAAAAATCTAGGAGAAAAACAAATTAAAGGAATAACTATATATGCTACATTTTGAGAAATAATTACTTTCTCACGGTAGTCCATAACTTTTGGACCGGGTACACTCTGTAATACGTTCGATGGCTCGCGTACGTTTGTTCGTGTACCCTGCGTGCCGCCCCCCCAAAATTTTTGGCGGGTGGTCCGCCGGCGACCTTCGACGGGCGGCCGACCGACCCTGGCCAACTTCGGGGTCCCTGACCCCCCCAGGGGCCCGACGGGAGCCCGCCGAAGTTTTTATCCCCCAAAAGCAGTTCAGCCTTTCCCCACAGGGTGGTGCACGGACGTCCCACCCCAGGATTACGACAGTGGCCTTCACCCATATGGGGGATGGACACTTTTTCGTCCCACGAACCCACTATTTGTCCATTCGCCCATTGGAGCACCGGAATGACTCCTGGACACCGGAATGACTCCTGGACCCCCGCTGACCACTTCCATGCCCCCGGGCCACGCCCCCAGGTCCCAAGAACCTACCATTTGCCCACTATGTTGATGGAATGACCCCTGGACCCCCGCTGACCACTGCCCCGCCCCCGGGCCACGCCCCCAGGTCCCAAGAACCCACTATTTGTCCATTTGCCCACTATTGTGACGGATCAACCCCGGACCCCTGTGGACCCCCTTGGCCACGCCCCCCAGGTCCCACGAACCCACTATTTGTCCATTTGGCCATTATAATGACGGAATGACCCCGGACCCACGGGGACCCCTTGTCCACGCCCCCCACGTCCCACGAACCCACTATTTGTCCATTTGCCATTTAATGAATGGGATAGCTATGGCAGGTTAGTGGGATGATTGTCCACTAACCACTTAAAGCATTCCCATTTAATAAACTGCAAATGGGACAAGTGTCCATTTGGCATTTAATGAATGGGACAGCTATAGTAGTTTATTGTCCACTAACCTATTAAAACCGATACCATTCAATAAATGGGGAGTGGGATGTGTGTCCATTTGCAATTTATTGAATGGGATCGCTATAATAGTCTAGTGGGATGATTGTCCACTAACCTATTAAACCGATCCCATTCAATAAATGGGGAGTGGTATGTGTGTCCATTTGCAATTTATTGAATGGGATCTGGGGAGGGCTGGCAGAGGTCGTCGGGCTGGCAGAGGTCAACAGGCTGGCGGAGGGGGACTGGCCGGCCGGCCACTTGCGCGGTTTAGCGGGGCGCTTTGTTGTCCCAGGCACTGGCGCCACATCCTCACCTTCCAAGGCTGCCTCAAACTGCTTTGCATTGAGGTTCAAAGTGTAGAACCTGTCAGCCGTGGAGGTGTCATGGCACATAAACTGTGCCACTTTGTGCCTGTTCTCTGGGCAGTGGGTGTTCTTCGCCTGTTCGGAGAGAGGAAAGCATAGGCAAAGAGTTAGAAGAAAACACACACACGTAAGAAACTCACACAGCAGAAACATGCACAGGAACACTTACGTGGGTGGCGATGGAGGTCCTCAAATCAGTGAACGTGGGCGTCCCAGGCAAGCCCATCGATCTCCAAGCCTCCTGAAAATACTGATTGAGGTTCTTGCAGGAGCTGAGTTTAGATGTGAAAAAAAAGTAGTGGGCGTTTTTGCAACCCACCAAGGTGGACCTCAGTGAAAGAAACTGCTGAAGCCACCCATATTCTTCCTGGTCAAGGGCCAGCTGGGCGGCACCAAAGGCCTGGTTGGTCTTGTGGGCCGATATCTGCATAAACGGCGAGAAGCGATTTATTTTTATTTTTTTAAGAGAAAACCATGCAGAGAGACAGAGAGAGAGTAAGAGAGAGAACCACTCACGTTGATGACAAATTTGTCCTCAGTTACGGTCTTCCTGGTGTCCTCCACCTCCTTAATGGTAAGGTTCTGGAACACCCCACCGCGGTGTCCATAAATACTGGCCCAATACGTGGTGAGGTGCCCATAAAAAGACCACTGGTCTTTCTTCTCCACTGCTGTCTTGAGGCGATCTGCACAGATAAAAAGAGAAGCGTTAAGGGGCACGTGGGATGCCAAAGTATGAGAGGCAAGAGAGGTCGAGAACTTACTCAGAATCTCAGGGATCATCTTCTTGGCCGCCTCCCGGCAAGCACGCAGCGTGGCTTTGGAAATAAAGCGGCCCTCCTTGGCCTGTTTCACAGCCACCTGGTGGACCGCCACACTGCGCCTTACCGGGCGGATGATGGACTGGATCTCCCTTCTAAGGCCAAATAAGGTGACGCAGGAGAGCCGGCATGTGGGCGGCGGGGTTTCATTGACAAACTGTAAAAACTGAGCCACATTCTTCAGGTAGTGGTGAATTGTAGGCTCAGTTATTTTGGCTAGTCTTAAAAACGATAGCCAGGTCCGCATCTTTGCCGCGTTGTTTAAAAATGTCATGCTGGCCAGTTCAGTCTGGCCAACAGACATGTAGGCAACAAAGTTTTTGATCCGGAAGACCTTCGAAGACACATTATTTATACGTTTGGGCGAGGGTACGGCGCCCTCGTGGTGCTCCCGGAACTCCTCGATGACCTGATCTGCGAAAAGAAAACACACAAGAAGGACCAGGTGAGCCGGGTCGAGGGCACAGAGTATGGGTAAGAAGCGACAAGTGTCATACTTACTTAGTGCCTCCACGTGGTCCGCGAAAGTGTAGGCCGTCTGAAAGGAGCGTGAGGACTCGCCGCGGTCTTTCTTCGGAGGCCCGGCGACCGGCTACTCAGGGGGCTCGCCCTCCCCCTCTCCAGGGCCGCTGAGGGCAGAGAGCAACCGCCGGGCGACGTCTCGCAGGGCAGTGGTGAGAGTGTCCACCTGCTTGTTTAAATCAGACACGTGGTCCTCCAGCTGCTTAACTCGATTTTTGCAGCTGGGGTTCGAACACTCCTCCTCCTCCTCTGGAAGCGATGGCTCGTCCAAGACGTCCTGGTCCTCATCGAGGTCCAGGGTTGACACCATTGGTTTGGACGGGTTTGACGCCCTCAAGCTGGCAAGATCTCCCAAGATCTTTTTACGCTTGCAGGCCCTAATCGCCTCAGATCGGGCCCCCTTGGTGAGCTCCGTGTGGGTTTTGAGGTGGCGGTCCAGGCGGGTGGTTTCCTTCTTGCAGCCAGCAATGGGGCAGGTGCCCTTCCTTACATTAACCCTGCCGAATGCGATGGAGAGAAGGAGCTTTCGCTCCGTCTCATTGTTCACTTTGTGCATCAAACGCAGATGCTGGCTAAGCTGATGAAACCCTCTGAGGCACAGAGGGCAGTCCTCGACAGGCATGTTTTCTTTTTATCTGTATCTTTCTCACGAAGAGCACAGAGCCAAGACCAAGACTAAAGTCAGGGACACTGCGCGTGCAGGGGTCACTCATACCCTTCCGGATCCAATTTGCAGTCTATTTGATCCCACTTTCAGTCTAATACATTAGAGTGCACTTACCAGTCTATTTTTACACTTTCTAGTCTGTCTCCACGGAGAAAACAGGTAAGCATCCCAGTTGCAGCTTATTCAATGGGCGTTCTGTATGGGGTCCGTGGACACATGTATTCACACATTATATATTACCACTTAATATTACATTTATTAATGAAACACCTCGACCGAACTTTAACCATTTATTGAACAATTTAAAAAACATTTCTTACGGAACATTTTAAAATGAAAGAAGAAACTCTTTACATTAACATTAAAAACTATTTACATTAGCAGTCATTTAAAAACACCTATAAAAACACTTTTTATATTAAAACATTTCTTTTTTTTCTGGAACTGGAACAACGTTTTAAACAAAAGAAAATTTTAAAATAAATCGGTGAAAACAATTGTGGGGAAGTCCTCCACTGGATCCATTAGGCCCTCTCCAAATTCCTCTGTAAAACAGACCATCAGGTTAGTCTACCATCAACTGCAACATTATAAGAAATGAGATTATAAACTGATTCTTACTCAGGAAATCTATCAATTCTGCATCATCTACAGGTGGGGCAGATGATGCCGTGGATGAGGCTGCAGCAGGTGGTGGGGCTGACACCTGAGGTGGTGGGGACACCTCAGCTGGTGGGGACAACACCTCAAGAAGTGCGGCCTCCACCACCTGAGAGAGAGCATCCCCCACCTCCTGTGTTGGCGCAGCCCCCAGCCCAGATGGCAGGACCCGGACTTCTGGTGGTGCGGCCTACACCATCTGGGGTGGGTAAGGCCCAATCCATATAGCCTGTTGGCCCCAAACCTGAGAGGGTGGGGCGCAGACCTGAAGAGCCACAGGGATCTCCGGTGGTGCTGGTGGTGCCGGTGCTGCTGGTGGGGGCCCTGGCCTTGTGTGGTCCACTGGAGGGCCTTCTGCGGGTGGGGCTTCTGACCGGAGCTCCTAGCCAGCGGGACCTTCGGGTCTGTGGTACGCAGTGCATCGATCTGCTTCATCGAAGCCCTCCACCTCATCGTGTGGAGGACCTCCATGCGTTTGGCCTTCTGAAACAGAAAATGTTTGTTAACGCTTAAATTACGAATACATGTAAAGGTATTTCACATATTGTTAATTTAAAGCATAACTGGTCAAAACTTACCAAGAGGTCATTGTGAGAATTGGTCACAAGCCGGTCACTGAACTTGAATGTATTGCCACATATTGGGCAGACTTCATTGCGTAGAAGCACTCTGGAACGGGCCAGTTTGATTAAAATTGCCTGTTCCTCCAGATTAAACACACAGTGTGTGATTCTTAGATGCTGGCGAATATTTGAACAATCCCTATGGCAAAGTGGGCAGTTCACCATCTTGAATGATCTGGAGAACACAGAAAGACATAAAACTGTATAATTTGCATAAGAAAACTGACTCTCCACAAAGATATTATGTACATAATATTGAAACATCCCATGTGCAATTTATTTGACGGGAGGTTCATAATAGTTTGATGGACATATGTAAATAAAGTCAACAATTCAAAGAAAGGTGTCATTTTTTACTGAAAACACCTCTACTGTGCTCAGGATAAGCAATGGAACCCAAAAATGTAAGATATTGGGCAACATATTGTACAATTTACATAAAAATGAATTGTAACGGAAAACATCCCATGAGCAATTTACTTGACGGGAGGTTCATAATAGCTTGATGGACAAATGTAAATAAAGTCAACAATTCAAAGAAAGGTGTCATTTTTTACTGAAACCACCTCTACTGTACTCACCACACTCAGCAGAATCCATTGTAGCGTCTGGACCAATCAGACACACCATTTTTCATTTGATTTAACAAATCAATTATTCATTAGATTAACAAACATTCACAGACCCCTCACCCAATAAACATACTGGGTGCCAGGATGTCTGCAACGACACCAGGCCCCCCCTGGTCCCCATGGCAACCACGAGACCTTTGCTAGACCAGATACATTTACGACCTAATGCCATGTTGAGAATTTCCCCTCGCACTACATTTTCCATAGGAAATCCACAGTGCACAGTAAAAATTTACTCTTTTCTAATTAATTCATAGGAAAACCTTTCTTTGAATGAACACACATACCCTTCAGG
>NW_015654667.1:64726-65497 GCF_001515625.1 Sinocyclocheilus rhinocerous
ATTTTTTACTGAAAACACCTCTACTGTGCTCAGGATAAGCAATGGAACCCAAAAATGTAAGATATTGGGCAACATATTGTACAATTTACATAAAAATGAATTGTAACTGAAAACATCCCATGTGCAATTTATTTGACGGGAGGTTCATAACAGCTTGATGGACATATGTAAATAAAGTCAACAATTCAAAGAAAGGTGTCATTTTTTTACTGAAAACACCTCTGCTGTGCTCAGGATAAGCAATGGAACCCAAACATTTAAGATATTGGGAAACATATTGTACAATTTACATAAAAATTAATTGTAACTGAAAACATCTCATGTGCAATTTATTTGACGGGAGGTTCATAACAGCTTGATGGACATATGTAAATAAAGTCAACAATTTAAAGAAAGGTGTCATTTTTTACTGAAACCACCTCAACTGTACTCACCACACTCAGCAGAATCCATTCATGTCCTTTTCGTGCCAAAATAGTGTAATATTTGCCTAAGAATGAATGTCCACGGAACCACTATGAAAGGCCTGCTAAATAAACTGTAAATGGGATGTTTCTTTATGTTTGATTTAAAATAACAGTCATATTGGGGCCAGGGCCTAGGGGCTTCGAATGCTTGACCGTGGGACCCTCAAGTACCCCGTGGAAAAGGGCCAAAGCTCTCAGCGTTTGGGAAGACCTTTAAAAAAATCAGCAAAACTATTCAAGGAAAAATACAGACATGTGCTGGCCCCTTTTCTGACTTTTTGACCCCTAAAGGAGGTCGTAGGGT
>NW_015654667.1:65819-82079 GCF_001515625.1 Sinocyclocheilus rhinocerous
ATTTTTTACTGAAAACACCTCTACTGTGCTCAGGATAAGCAATGGAACCAAAAAATGTAAGATATTGGGCAACATATTGTACAATTTACATAAAAATGAATTGTAACTGAAAACATCCCATGTGCAATTTATTTGACGGGAGGTTCATAACAGCTTGATGGACATATGTAAATAAAGTCAACAATTCAAAGAAAGGTGTCATTTTTTACTGAAAACACCTCTACTGTGCTCAGGATAAGCAATGGAACCAAAAAATGTAAGATATTGGGCAACATATTGTACAATTTACATAAAAATGAATTGTAACTGAAAACATCCCATGTGCAATTTATTTGACGGGAGGTTCATAACAACTTGATGGACATATGTAAATAAAGTCAACAATTAAAAGAAAGGTGTCATTTTTTACTGAAAACACCTCTACTGTGCTCAGGATAAGCAATGGAACCAAAAAATGTAAGATATTGGGCAACATATTGTACAATTTACATAAAAATGAATTGTAACTGAAAACATCCCATGTGCAATTTATTTGACGGGAGGTTCATAACAGCTTGATGGACATATGTAAATAAAGTCAACAATTCAAAGAAAGGTGTCATTTTTACTGAAACCACCTCTACTGTACTCACCACACTCAGCAGAATCCATTCATGTCCTTTTCGTGTCAAAATAGTGTAATCTTTGCCTAAAAATGAATGTCCACGGAACCACTATGAAGGGCCTGCTAAATAAATTAGAAATGGGATGTTTCTTTATGTTTGATTTAAAATAACAGTCATATTGGGGCCAGGGCCTAGGGGCTTCGAATGCTTGACCGTGGGACCCTCAAGTACCCCGTGGAAAAGGGCCAAAGCTCTCAGCATTTGGGAAGACCTTTAAAAAAATCAACAAAAATATTCAAGGAAAAATACAGACATATGCTGGCCCCTTTTCTGACTTTTTGACCCCTAAAGGAGGTCGTAGGGTCACCAAACTTTTCCGCCCGATCGAGGGGGGTCCCCTTGAGACAAAGATTTAGAATTCGGCATGATCGGAACCCTCCTAGTTGTTGCAGTTTAAACATCCCAATTCCAATGTATTCAGCAGTTTCGAGAACACACATAAATAAAATCTATTTTCCATAAGTATGAGTGATATTGTTGATGAAACCACCTCTACTGTACTCACCACACTCAGCAGAATCCATTCATGTCCTTTTCGTGCCAAAATAGTGTAATATTTGCCTAAGAATGTCCACGGAACCACTATGAAAGGCCTGCTAAATAAACTGTAAATGGGATGTTTCTTTATGTTTGATTTAAAATAACAGTCATATTGGGGCCAGGGCCTAGGGGCTTCGAATGCTTGACCGTGGGACCCTCACGTACCACGTGGAAAAGGGCCAAATTCCTCAGTGTTCGGGAAGACCTTTAAAAAAAATCAGCAAAAATATTCAAGGAAAAATACAGACATGCTCTGGCCCCTTTTCTGACCTTTTGAACCCTAAAGGAGGTCGTAGGGTAACCAAACTATTCCGCCCGCTCAAGGGGGTCCCCTTGAGACAAAGATTTCAAATTCGGCTCGATCGGACCTTTCCGAGTCGTGTCCACGAACCCTGTACGGTAAGCCCATTCAAATAAATGGAGAGTGGGATTTATTTAGGAAGGTCGCAGGGGGCCCAAATCGCACACGCAGTTGCGTCAGGAGCCCCGGAGCGATGTACCGAAAGGGCCCGGGTCTGGGACCCAAAAAAATATTTTTCCTGATTTTTCATCCGTTTCTCTGTCTGCCATTGAAGTCAATGGGAGAGACCCAGATACAGGCCGATTTCAGTGAGACGTGCGGCCAGACTTAAATGGCTTAGGAAGCGGCTAGGGCCCTGAAACTCGGGGGCCCGAACGAGGGGCCCAAGACGGCGGTGTGTGCTGAGTTTCGGGGTCCGGTGACCTTCCGTCTCCATGCGGGAGACGTCCCGCTGCCCATTTAAGCACGTAACTATTTTGTGGAAGCGCGGTCCCTTTTTCGACCTGTTGACCCCCGAACGAAGTCGAAGGGTCACCAAACTTTTCCGCCCGCTAGAGGGACCCCTGACAATACGCAAATGGCGCCCTCTAGCCGATCGGCCGTTTCGGAGCCACGTCCACGAAACCGCTAGGCCAAACCCATTCGAATAAGTGGCAAGTGGGATTTATTCAGAAAGGTCCCAGGGGCCCAAAACTCGGCACGGTGGCCCCTGGGGCAGCCCTGAGCGACGTCCCAAAGGCACCGGGCCCTAGAGCCAAGGGAAAAGTTTGAGGCCTTCTGCACAGAATCTCTCCCTCAGCCATCTTTGTCTGAACACTGAACAAAATTATAAACGCAACACTTTTGTTTTTGCCCCCATTTTTCATGAGCTGAACTCTAAGATCTAAGACTTTTTCTATGTACACAAAAGGCCTATTTCTCTCAAATATTGTTCACAAATCTGTCTAAATCTGTGTTAGTGAGCACTTCTCCTTTGCCGAGATAATCCATCCACCTCACAGGTGTGGCATATCAAGATGCTGATTAGACAGCATGATTATTGCACAGGTGTGCCTTAGGTTGGCCACAATAAAAGGCCACTCTAAAATGTGCAGTGATTATTTTATCAGTAAGGGAAGTCGTCTTTCACTGTAATGTTGTTAAATAGAGAAAAACATTTTATATTCAAGTAACTAATAGCATAAATCTTAACCTTATTCTTAAAAAACACAAAATGACCAATAAGAAGGTGTCAAGCACCAAAAGCAGCCCATATTAAATCTATAAGCTGTCTTTAATTGAAAAACATGCATTTTCATGCATACTATATATATATATATATATATATATATATATGTGTGTGTGTGTGTACACGGTCACTCACGAAGATACATTCAGGACAAAAACTGTGCAAAAAAAAGGTGTAAACAGGATGAGTGCAAGATAAAAAAAAAAGGTGTAAGGTTTGTAAAATCCCACTCTTACACCCTATGTATAACCTACTCTCTCACATAGTGATAGATGGCCTTATATGCATGCCGGATAGTGTCCATGAGGGATCTGACCCTGAAAAGACAGTCGTGTTCAGCTGTGCCCCTCTTTCTGTAACTGTCCTCATGTGCAGATTCCATGAATATATACACAGCGGGTAAAATAAGTATTGAACACATCACCATTTTTCTCAGTAAATATATTTCTAAAGGTGCTGTTGACATGAAATTTTCACCAGGGGCCCATTCTTCGTACGTCGCTAATTCAGTTAGCTGGATTTGATTGTTGACGATTTCGCCTGATCTTGGATTGTTTGGTTTTTTGAAGCTCATCCTGGACTTGCTGTCATAGCAACAGGTCCTTAAGCTTAAATCTGCTCGGAAGCAGCTGATTTAATGTAAACAGGATTAGATTGCATCTTTTTAAGCAGAATTGATACTTAAAATCTGTCCCAACCACTGCTAATTTATTACAAGAGTAACCTACTAATCCAGGGACAGTCATTTAAAATAATAATCATTTACAATTTAATTTGAAAATAATATAATACTGTTGTGTAGTTTATAATACTACTACAGACACAGCCAGTTTTACTCACTGAAAGATTTATTCGTGATAAAATAATTACTTTATAATTGTATTCGAGTCTTACACACATGCTATACAGTTAATCTGAGTCATGCATTAATTTCAGTGATGACAGCTATTATGGGAGTGGCTTGATGGAGCGCAGGAGATAACATGATCTTGACCCTTAAGAAACTTTAATTAATGCTGTCACGCAACAAATCTGCTTCAAAGATAAAATTACAAGAATTGCTAATAACAACATTGAAATAAAAATGTAAAGCCTGTACAAATACTAAAAATCGTGAATAGGAATAATTGGGAATCATGTAAAAAAATTAAAATAAAAACAGTGCACATTTCATTTATCTATTATAACATTTATGTAGTTTTGTTCGCTTGGCTGTTTCCTTATAAAAGGTCCAGAAATTTGTCAAGTTTTTCTTCAGGTGTCTTTTTAAATTATATTGTTACGTTCCCGTTCCCCAGTCTAGGGTTGGGAGTGGGAGTAACAGGTAAACAACAATTTATAAAGGAAGAAATAAATAAAACATGGAGGAATCACTCCAATCATCTGCCCCAGAAATGCAGCAACCACTTAGTTTGGCAAACTTAAACAATTTATTTAAAACAGCAAGAATCATAGAAGCAATAAAGATCTTCAGGAGAGGGCCTGGCCAAAACAACAAACAAAACAGCAGCTAACTAACAGGAGGAGTACTAAACCTATATCCAGGTAAAAGAAAAGAAAATCAACAACAACTCCCTCGCTAACCAAAAACAAGAATAAACATGAATACAAAATAAAGTGGCACCCTCTCCCTACAACTTCCAAACTAACCATAAAGCAAATAACAAAAAGTTACAATACCTTTTAATACCTTAAAGTAGTAAGTTTAAGTAAAGTTACACACACTATTTGTAGTTTCGGCACACACTGCTGGTCAACAGGAATGCACCTTACACTTGGAAGTTATCACTCAACAGATAACTATTAAAGTTTGCATCACAATCAACAGATAAAGACTTGAAAAAGAAACACCCAACACAAATCTGGAGCAGGGGAGAAGTGAACCTCTCCAAGCAGTGTTCACTCTGCTCTTTTGTAGCAGCACTCTCTGATGAGCACACCTGTGGGCAATTTGCAACTGCCAAGCAAGCAGAGAGTGAGAGAGAGAGGGAGAGAGAGCGCAAACACAGGCGAAACATAACCACACCCAAAGGGGTGGGAAAACACACTTCAACAATGAATATTAATAACACACATACATCCTAGGGATGTAACACCCCCACCACTAAGAATACAAACCAAGGTTTGTAATCAACACTTTCATTCTTACCAGTTACACTTGGAAGGAGGATACAGGGGACAACGAGAGATACACTCAAAATGATGAAGTGCAAGCAATAACGCCATAGTTTCCTTTTCAATTACACTGTAGTCTTGTTGGGCCTTTGAGAACTTCTTAGAGAAGTAGGAGACAGGATGTCCAATATGGTTCTCATCCTCCTGCAGCAGAACCACACCAGCTCCTACCGCACTTGCATTCACTTGCAGTCTAAAGGGCAATTTGAAGCTTAGAGCATACATGACAGGAGCATGGCAGAGAAGATCTTTGGCTGAGCACAGCGATTCCATGGTGCAGCATATACTCAATTTCTGCCTGCATGTTCACATGTTTCTGGGCATCAACTCTGTAAGGATGTTGTTTTATGGGGACAGCAGCACCAACATCAATGCCATGAACACACCTAGTAGTTCTACCTGTCACACATCAAGTATAGCAGAATTCTTCAGACAAGTAGAGGAAATTGGAACATCTCTGTTCATCAAGTCATCTTCCTCCGAGTAATTTGCCACTACACCAACATCGGCAATAGAGGCAGGCAGCAGAGAACACACAGTCTGAGCTGCAGTCACTTCAGAGTGAGCCTTGTCTACATAGGTTTTAAGTTTGTTTACATGACACACACGGCTCTTACATTTTTGGTCATTAGTGGCAACAAGAAAGTTTGTGTTATTTAACTTCTTTTCAACCAGGTATGGACCAGAGAATTCTTCATGCGAAATAGAACCAGGGGTTGGAAGTAGAACCAAGACAGGATCGCCAGGACGAAAGTCTCTTTTTACCGATCTCTTGTCGAAATGCGCCTTCATCTAATGCTGGCTGCACACTAGAGGATTTTAAGCCCGATTTGCATTTCTGAAAGATTGGGGGCGTGGCCCGATTGGAGGCTTGTCGCAAACAAATTTTTGTCCAAAAAATCCTCTATTGTGTGGTGTCATTATGATTATTTAACTGCTCCTGATCGAGACGGAGTGTCGCCGAACTCAAATCGTAAATATCAAACATGTTTGATATTTACGACTCTTGATCTGGCTGCCTCTGACATGATACCCGCGATAGCCAATGAGAGCGAGCAAGCGTCACCTACCGGATGTTGCGTGCTTCTATAGCTGAAACTTGGCAGCCACTGTGGAAGAATGGGCCAAAATCACACCTGAGCAATGCATGCCACTAGTTTCTCCATACAGGAGGAGCCTTGAAGCTGTCATTACCAACAAAGCCTTTTGTAATAAGTAATAAATAAATACATTTAAAAAAACTTTTCCCTGGGTCATTCCATTTTATTACACAGAAATTAATTTCTGAACTTATTTGTATTGTTTTCTTTTTTTTATGTATGGATTACCTGGGTTGTTACCGACATCAGGGGCCCGTTCTTCGTATGTCGCTTATTACATCCGAGATGATTTGAAAGATGCCAGATCTTCTAATCATGATAATTGATCTCTGGCTAATTTGGTACTTCAAACGAATTTGCAGATTTGATGAAAAATTCTGGATTAAGTTGTCTAAGATTACTGCTCGTTCCCCGAAAATGGGCAGATGTATCGATACTTGAGACCACGATCAGCAATGCAGCGATTGGCTGGTGGCAAGACAGCAACGTAATGACATCATCGCCAGGACGAAAGTCTCGTTTTACCGACCTCCTGTCAAAATGCACCTTCATCTTAGTCGGAGCAGTGGAAAGATGAAGTTTGGCAAGACTTTGAGCTTTGGGCAATGGTTCAACATAGTCAACACTCAAGTGTTCAAACGGGTCACTCACAGCTGGAATATGGCAGAGGGGTGCAGGCAGAACTTTCTGATTGGGTTTACCTGCTTTTAGAGGAGTTTTAGAAGTTAACTTCCCAGAGGCCACAGCAAGGTCAGGATCGGAATTACAGACAGGATACACCCAGAAGAGTCAGGCTCATTAACCACAAAGAATTTTGAAAGATCCACCACCTCCTCAAATTTCCTTGGGTGGGCACGAGTAACTGCACAGGTGGGAAAAACGGAGGGGAAATTCTCAGCTAGATCAGGTTTATGTGTAGTACTAGATTTATAGGATATATCTAGCCTAGGAAAGACTGTGCCACCTGCTAGGTCATTCCCTAGAATCAGATGAACCCCCTCAACAGGTAACTGTGGGCACACAGCTAATCTCACTGATCCGCTCACAATGTCAGACTTCAGATACACAGTGTATATCAATTCCACGAATTAACACGTCGTTATTGGTAAACGAGTCAGCCGAAAAGGGCAAGACGTCTGCAGATATAAAGGACTGGGCTGCACCCGTGTCACGCAAGATTGTTACCGATTTACAGACTGAATCGGGAGATAGAGAGACTGTGCCTTCAAACAAGAAAGGCTGATAACTCTCTCCACTAATGCCAAGTTCACACTGCACGATTTTCAAACTCATCGGATCGCCGTTGTTTTCACACTGCGTGACTATCTGGGGTAGCATTCAGTTGCTGCTGTGTTCACATTGCACGATGGATCGGCGACAGGGGGTTTCACATTGCATGACTTCACTATATATATATAGCCCGCAAATTGTCTGGGAGCTGATTTCCAGCTACAAGGAGAAAAATAAAAACAGATTATGCAGGAGGGAGATGCAGGGAACAGGGATTGGGTGTTCTGCAAAGAGAGTTGGAGGTAAATAATTTTGCAGTAGACTAATTGTTATGCTGATGTTGTGCCTGGTCAAGCAAATGTTTGTGCTTGTTTCTGTATGATATAATTGTTCATATATCTATTAAAATACTGATATTCTTGTCTATAACTCCTCCCCGAACTTCCCGCTGCCCTGTATCTTGGTCTCTCATTGGCTGTAGGTCATCGCCGATGTGTTTTTCAGTCAGAACTCATTTCACACAGCGTGATTGTGAATCGCAGACTGCTCCAGATATTTAGCATGCCAAATATTTCACGGGCGTCGGCGACACATAGGCGATTCCCTCAGATCGCGTCTTTGATAATTCACACTGCGTGATTGTCACTCACGTGAACGAGCACCGATTTGCCTCCGATGTCGGGCATTTGTCGGCTATTTCGCAAAACCTCTCGGCGAGTGAAAAATTGGGCTAAAATCATGCAGTGTGAACTCGGCATAAGGGAGCTCACATTACACAGGGTCTCTGTACTAGTACTACATTTTTGGGCTTGGAAGCTACTCTTTTTGGGGTTTTTTCGGGGCAACAAAGCTTTCCACATTCATCAACGGAGGTTTGGCACAAACTCATCTGCCAAAACTGCAGCACTAGTCAACGACGTCACTTTTTGTTCATTTAAGTGTACGACAATCTTTGCAGGAACACAATTTTTGAAGTCATCTAGCAAGATTAGTTCCTGCAAGTCTTCCAGGGTAGTAACCTTGCTAGACAGACACCACTTTTCAAAAATAACCCTTATTTCTCTCACAAATTCAACATATGCTTGGTTGACTGTTTTCGAATGAGTGCGGAATTTCTGTCTATAAGCCTCAGGGACAAGTTTATATGCTCGGTGATATCGTAGTCAATAGAGCTTTCTATAGAAAGAGCAGAGAGCAAACTTCCTGAGCTCTCCCTGTAAGGCTAGACTGGAGTAACAGAGCCCACATATATTTTGGCCACCTTAACTTACCAGTGACGCGCTCAAATGCAACAAAGTAGGAGTCGACTTCTGTCTCTCTACATGGAGGCACCAGTCTTATATACTTACTAACATCGAAACTATCACTGGAGGGCGAGTGAGAAAAATTCTGTGTGACTGTACTGCCAGCAGATGTTAAGGTGATGAGACTGATGTGGGCCTAGTACGTGCTGATGGAACTGGCTTTTGAGCCAACCACTTTGATTCCAGATCCAATTTACGTAGTTGGATATCTCGGTCAGCCGGTGTCTCTACTACACGAAGCCGAATCATTTCTGCCTCACATTCCTGTTTTTTAATCAAAAGATCCAATTATTTTAATTTTAGAACAATTGATGGATATTGAGTCACAGTGGGGTCATAGTTGAAGTTGACATCTTCAGCCTGCACTGCTGCGTCAGACTGAACCTCAACACTATCATCAGAGTCTCTAGGTAAAATACCTGCCTCTAATAATTTCCCAAACAATTCCTCTTTGAGTACTTGTTTAGTAACATCTTTCTTTACCGTAATATAAAAAAAATCTGCTACTAAAAACAAATCCTTCTTCTTACTCCTAATAAAGGCTTCAATTGTAGGACAAAGAGTAAACGCAGTAAAGTCAAACTCCATTATCCCTATGCCTGCAACACTTTCCTCCCCACCTACAGTCGAAAACAGTCAAACAATCTGAGAGAAAAGAGGGTTCTTTTTGAAAAAGTGGTGTCCGTCTAGCAAGGTTACTACCGTGGAAGACTTGCAGGAACTAATCTTGGTAGAGGACTTCAAAAATTGTGTTCCTGCAAAGATTGCCGTACACTTAAATGAACAAAAAGTGACGTCGTTGGCTAGTCCTGCAGTTTTGGCAGATGAGTTTGTGCTGAAACACAGAAATGTCTTCTTGACGCACACATGCCAAACCTCCGTTGATGAATGTGGAAAGCTTTGTTGCCCCGCTTGCTGTGCACTCGTCTAAAAGTGAGACACCGTCTAAATTTGGTCGTAAGTTTGCGAAAGGCATGTTTGTTTCTTCTGCCTTGATCCAAACCATTTGATTGCAGACTTTCAGGCTTGGAAACAGAAAAGAGCAGCTTCCAAGCCCAAAAATGTAGCACTAGTACAGACCCTGTGTAATGTGAGCTCCCTTAGTGGAGAGAGGTATCAGCCTTTCTTGTTTGAAGGCACAGTCTCTATCTCCCGATTCAGTCTGTAAATCGGTAACAATCTTGCGTGATACGGGTGCAGCCCAGTCCTTTATATCTGCAGACGTCTTGCCCTTTTCGGCTGACTCGTTTACCAATAACGACGTGTTAATTTGTGGAATTGATATACACTTTGTATCTGAAGTCTGACATTGTGAGCGGATCAGTGAGCTTAGCTGTGTGCCCACAGTTACCTGTTGAGAGGATTCATCTGATTCTAGGGAATGACCTAGCAGGTGGCACAGACTTTTCCTAGGCCAGATGTATCCTATAAATCTAGTACTACACATAAACCTGATCTGGCTGAGAATTTCCCCTCCGTTTTTCCCACCTGTGCAGTTACTCGTGCCCACCCAAGGAAATTTGAGGAGGTGGTGAATCTTTCAAAATTCTTTGTGGTTAATGAGCCTGACTCTTCTGAGTGTGTCCTGTCTGTAATTCCCAAACCTGACCTTGCTGTGGCCTCTGGGAAGTTAACCTCTGAAACTCCTCTAAAAGCAGGTAAACACAATCAGAAAGTTCTGCCTGCACCCCTCTGCCCTATTCCAGCTGTGAGTGACCCGTTTGAACACTTGAGTGTTGACTATGTTGAACCATTGCCCAAAGCTCAAAGTCTTGCCTAACTTCATCTTTCCACTGCTCCGACTAAGATGAAGGCGCATTTCGACAAGAGGTCGGTAAAACGAGACTTTCGTCCTGGCGATGATGTCATTACGTTGCTGTCTTGCCACCAGCCAATCGCTGCATTGCTGATCGTGGTCTCAAGTATCGATACATCTGCCCATTTTCGGGGAACGAGCAGTAATCTTAGACAACTTAATCCAGAATTTTTCATCAAATCTGCAAATTCGTTTGAAGTACCAAATTAGCCAGAGATCAATTATCATGATTAGAAGATCTGGCATCTTTCAAATCATCTCGGATGTAATAAGCGACATACGAAGAACGGGCCCCTGATGTCGGTAACAACCCAGGTAATCCATACATAAAAAAAAGAAAACAATACAAATAAGTTCAGAAATTAATTTCTGTGTAATAAAATGGAATGACCCAGGGAAAAGTTTTTTTAAATGTATTTATTTATTACTTATTACAAAAGGCTTTGTTGGTAATGACAGCTTCAAGGCTCCTCCTGTATGGAGAAACTAGTGGCATGCATTGCTCAGGTGTGATTTTGGCCCATTCTTCCACACAAACAGTCTTCAAATCTTGAAGGTTCTGTGGGCCTCTATGAACTCTAATCTTTAGTTCTTTCCATAGATTTTCTATTGGATTCAAGTCAGGTGATTGGCTGGGCCATTCTAGCAGCTTTAATTTCTTTCTTCTGAAACCATTCGAGAGTTTCCTTGGCTGTGTTGTTTGGGATCATTGCCTTGCTGGAATGTCCAGCCTTGTTTGATCTTCATCATCCTGGTAGATGGCAGCAGATTTTTATCAAGAATGTCTCGGTACATTTTTCCATTCATCCTTCCTTCAATTATATGAATTTTGCCAGTGCTACACCATGATGTTTTGGGGTGATGTGCAGTGCCATTTGACCTCCAAACATGGTGTGTACCAGTATTTCACAGGCTTGTCTAAATGTTGTGCAGCAAACTTTAACCGAGCTTCAACATGCTTTTTCATCAACAATAGAGTCTTGCATGGTGAGTGTGTATTCAGGCCATGTATTGAGTGCATTACTTATTATTTTCTTTGAAACAATTGTACCTGCTAATTCCAGGTCTTTCTGAAGCTCTCCACAAGTGGTCCTTGGCTCTTGGACAACTCTTCTAATAATTATTTTCACTCCTCTGTCAGAAATCTTGCGAGGAGCACCTGGTCGTGGCCAATTTATGGTGAAATTATGTTCTTTTCACTTCCGGATTATGGCCCCAACAGTGCTCACTGGAACATTCAGAAGTATAGAAATCCTTCTGTAACCAATGCCATCAGTATGTTTTGCAACAATAAGGTTGCGAAGGTCTTGAGAGAGCTCTTTGCTTTTACCCATCATGAAATGTTTCTTGTGTTTTCTTCAGCAATAGAGCCTTGCGTGGTGAGCGTGCATACAGGCCACGGTGGTTGAGTGCATTACTTATTGTACTTATTATTTTCTTTGAAACAATTGTACATGCTAATTCCAGGTCTTTCTGAAGCTCTCCACAAGTGATCCTTGGCTCTTGGACAACTCTTCTGATAATTATTTTCTAATTTATGGTGAAATTATGTTCTTTCCACTTCCGAATTATGGCCCCAACAGTGCTCACTGGAACATTCAGAAGTATAGAAATCCTTCTGTAACCAATGCCATCAGTATGTTTTGCAACAATAAGGTTGCGAAGGTCTTGAGAGAGCTCTTTGCTTTTACCCATCATGAAATGTTTCTTGTGAGACATGTTGGTCATGAGACACCTTTTTATAGGCCACCAGTTGAGACTGAACCAGCTAATATTAATTTCCACTGACAAGGGTCAGGATTGCTTTCTAATTACTGATAGATTTCAGCTGGTGTCTTGACTTTCCATGCCTTTTTTTCCACTTACCGTTCTTCATGTGTTCAATACTTTATCCCCGTGTCATTCCACTTTATTACAAAGAACTTCATTTCTGAACTTATTTGTTTTGCTTTCTTTGTATGTATGGATTACTTGGATTGTTACCAACATCTGGTGAAAACAACAGCACCTTTAGAAATATATTTACTGAGAAAAATGTTGACGTGTTCAATACTTATTTTACCCACTATATATATATATATATGGAATCATGACTCAATAATGTAGTGGTCATCTCAAAACTAGAAGGTTGTTGGTTGGATGGCCCCCACTCCTCCACTCATGTGGAATGAGTAAGATAACTGGCAATTGTTTCTAACATGAATATGAAGCATTTTTTTAAAAGTATGTTGGATTTATATGTTGTGTTCCTGAGGCAATGAAAATGCTATAATAAGCAATACAAAATGTTTAATTATACCTCTGGTTCCTTCAGAATCCAGGATTTCCTTTCCTTGGCCATCAGTCAGGATCAATGAGTCCTCTTGTCCAAGGGCCTCTTTAACTTTACTCACAATACCCGGAACAGAGGCCTCAAACTCAGAAAAACGGACTGTTAATGTTTTGCTTGTGTCCAACGTGCCATCCACAACTTCAGCAATGAAAATGCTCCTAAATATTTATAAAAACAAAGCATTTTTGCACATTTGATATTAGTATATTCCTGTGCGTTATACATTTTCATGCATGCAGGTAATTTTAGAGCTGTGTTTTCAATGTTAAATTAGTTTAAATTATTCTTAGGTTTGAAGTTATGGCCAGAATTGCAAGATAGTAGTTTCCAATAAATAAAAAAAACAAAAACAATTCAAGACTTCAAGTCTCTAAGTGTCAATTGACATTTTTGTCCTAAAATTAGCATTTTTAATCAGGCTCCTATGTTTATGTTCAGTAATTTCACTTTTTTGGCTTTGTCTTCAATTATTTTATATAATATTATACTACGATGCATAAATTGTGTAGTATAATTTGTAGTTTCATGTTTGTACAAAGAGGAATTAATTTGGTTACCTTTGGAAAGTTTTTGGCATAGTAGCTCTTGGAACTGCAGAAGAACCAGTTGCAGAACCCGCTGCTGCACTAACTGGTCGGTAGAAGAAAAAGCAAGTAGGGTTGGGGGATACTGGAGTATTGGTGAAGACTCTGCACTGATGCTCTCACCGTGCACCTCATAATGCCCCCTTGGTGTGAGGTCAATAAGACTGAAGTGGCCATCAGGCGCAGGAAACAGAGCCACATTGTTGTCATCAGTGATGTACAGACTGGGACCATGGACCTTTAAGACAGTTACTTTCAACATAAGTGGAGTTGCAGAACCCGCTGCTGCACTAACTGGTCGGTAGAAGAAAAAGCAAGTAGGGTTGGGGGATACTGGAGTATTGGTGAAGACTCTGCACTGATGCTCTCACCGTGCACCTCATAATGCCCCCTTGGTGTGAGGTCAATAAGACTGAAGTGGCCATCAGGCGCAGGAAACACAGCCACATTGTTGTCATCAGTGATGTACAAACTGGGACCATGGACCTTTAAGACAGTTACTTTCAACATAAGTGGAGGATAGTCAACAGACCACCGAAATTTATGATTTAATTTAACAGATTAGAGAATTGTTTTCAAAGTCTAAAATATTGGGCCTCCTGACAGAACATCCAAAATGGTGTATGTTGAACAAAACTTTGTAAAGAGCATAGTTATTTAAGACCTAGTGCACGGACAGACTCCGACCACGATGAACAATCACCAAATTACCAGCATCACTGAAAACCAGCGCCAACAGAGGGTAATACACTGATCTGACAAAACCCATCGACATGTCTTGGTCGGTGCAGTGTGAAATGTCCTTAAGTGCGTGTATTTGTATTTGAATCTACACCAGGGGTGCCCAAACTCGGTCCTGGAGGGTCGGTGTCTTGCAGATTTTAACTCCAACTTGCTTCAACACAACTACGTGTATTTGAATCTACACCAGGGGTGCCCAAACTTGGTCCTGGAGGGTCGGTGTCCTGTAAACTTTAGCTTCAGCTTGCCTCAAAAACCAGCTTTGGTGCATATTCCATCACTTACTGGGATGGTGTGTGAGGCATTGACATGAGGAAAAAAAAGAACTAACTTTCTATATTCTCCTATATAACTTTGTTGCTTTCAAAACAATTAAAAGAGCTTCATAACCTTTATAAGAACTGTTTTGCTGTTGTGGTCGTCAGTGCTGCTGGGCCAGCAATAGCGCTCTCATACAGCAGTGTTGCCAAGTACACGGTTTCCCGATTTAATTCCCCTCCTTCCCTGCCTGGGACGCAATATTTACCAACCCAAAACGCAAATTTTCTTCTCCGGAAAGTGATTTTTCCCGGGAGACCCCCTGGAATTAATTTGGGCTACTTTTACCCGTTATGGGGAAAGTTTTGATTGGTAATTGGTTTTGTTATGCAGACTTGGCAACCCTCATTCACAGCTACTTCCGGGTCATGCCAAGGTTAGATATCAAAATCAGATTTGGCCTGTAGGCGTTTTTCGGATTTCCTATTTTCAATTTTAGTATGAAATTGAAAATACGAAAAACAAGTCATTATTTATTTTTTGAACATTGTATCTGTAAATGAGTAATGACAAGTCCTTTTTCGATTTTCCGAATTTGAATTCTTAATTGAATATGAAAAGAATGAATGATACACGGATTCCTTTAAATTGCACATTTAATTAGTTTAATTATATCATACATTCATTTTCCACTCCTGTTAAATTGTATATCTCTAAGAAACTCTTGTATTTTTGGCGCAATACTATGATTTACCACTAGAGGCGGTTAACGCTGTGGTATGCATGTTGAGTCGATTTCGTCTAGTTCAGACGAAGAAGCCTGCAGATAACGCATGAGGTTAACATGCGGTCCTAGAAAATGTATCAATTTTGTTATGTTTCTCAATTTTAATGTGTACCTCCTTTTTTAAGAGTGTTAACAATCGCACAAGTTTCAATTTCATCCTTTTTTGATTATGACTTTTTCTTTTGTGAGAACTCTGGTGAGTTTTGCTTGTTTACGCATTACTTTGAATTAATAGACATTCATCTTTCTCTATATGTGTGATAAAAACCAATCAGAGTTATATATGATGTTAAGAATGTATTTTTGTATGTTTAAAGAGGGTTTGTACTCGTACGGAGTTAATTAATTGGTGTATGACGCTTGTTAATCCATTTCGATTGAATGATTGCATCATTCACAAGTATGTAAATGCCAACGAGTGAAAATAAATACGTTGTACAGAGAGATGTCACATTTCTAGGTAATTTTAAGCATGTTTACGTTGACAAATGTTTTCACGAGCTGATTAACATGTACTTGGGTACATTTTGTGTAACTGATAGAATATATCGTTGTTGAAGTTGATGAAATTCAGAGATGTTTAATGTGACTGCATTGTTTTGTGCAGATTGTTTTTTTTTACGCTAATTCTGCTCGTGTGATTGTTCGAATGGCGAGCCAGAGCCCTGGGGCCCGTTCTTCGTACGTCGCTTATTACATCTGAGATGATTTGAAAGATCACAGATCTTCTAATCGTGAAAACTGATCTCTGGCTAATTTGGTACTTCAAACGAATTTGTGGATTTGATTAAAATATCTGGATTAAGCTGTCTAAGATTACTGCGCATTCTCGTGTTCCCCAAAAAGGGCAGATGTATCGATACTCGAAATCACGATCAGAAATGCAGCGATTGGCTGGCGGCAAGACAGCAAAGTAATGACATCATATAATTAAAAAATACACCTGACAAAAAACCTGACAAATTTCTGGACCTTTATAAGGACACAGCAAAGCGAACAAAACTACATAAATGTTATAATAGATAAATTAAATGTGCACTGTTTTTAATTTATTTGTATTTTTATACATGATTCCCAATTATTTATATTCACGATTTCTTATATTTGTACAGGCTTTACATTTTTATTTCAATGTTGTAATTAGAAATTAATTAAATTTTATCTTTGAAGCAGATTTGTTGCGTGACAGCATTAATTAA
>NW_015654668.1:0-763 GCF_001515625.1 Sinocyclocheilus rhinocerous
CTTTCACTTTCGATTTCGCAATCACACGCACTCTGTGTAAAGGGATCAGGGGGATCCCTTTACAAGGGATCTTACAAGATCAGATATTTGTCAATGAGCTCAGGATCTGTTGAGCAGCAAATACTCCAGCATGGTCTTGTCAGTCATCTCTCCTTATTCTCGACCAGTGATCAGTCAGATCTGACTCCTGCACCTCTTGTTGGATGCAGGGTTGCCAAGTCCGCGTTTTTTTCCACAGAATTGGGCTACTTTTAAACTGTTGCCATGGGTTGATTTTCCCAAGTGGGTTAAAGGTTTGAAATATTGCATAAATTACATTTGACTGAAATGCTTGTATTGAAACACTTTGCATTCAACCTATGATAAAATTTTCATGGACTTCTACATTAACTGTTCCCCCCCTGGTGGAATGACATGCCCAACTCAATCCAAGCAGCGGAATCCTTAATATTTTCAAGAAATGGCTGAAAACACATCTCTTTCATCTTCATTTGACCCTCTAACTCTAGCACTCTCTATTCTAATGCTACTTCTAATTTTATCTGCTTGTTTTTTTTAATTAAAAAACTTGACCCTCTAACATTTGCACTCTCTATTCTATTTCTATTCTAACTACCGTTTTATTTATAATGAAAAAAGAGCCTCTAACACTAGCATTCTCTATTCTTTCCACTTATTTTATTTTTATTTATTATAATTAATGACCTTCTAACACTAGCATTATCTGTTCTATTGAATTGTTTTATTTTTATTTAAAAATGAC
>NW_015654669.1:0-609 GCF_001515625.1 Sinocyclocheilus rhinocerous
AATACAGTAATACAATAAGCTTTCAATGAAGCAACTCAGCGTTCCAAAGTATTGTATCTCAGACTGCAAAGCCGTGCCAATATACAGCCATATCGCACTGCTACTCATGTAATATGGTGGCCAAAATTTTTAGAACAATAATATTGTCAGCAGCTAAAAATGGTTTTAAGTCAGTTATTTCTATCTTTTGCTGTAGTGTATCAGTAGGAAATATCAGTTTACATTTCCAAACATTCATTTTGCCATTAATTGTAATAATCCAGTGAGATTTTTGTGCTCCACACACAGATCTGATCTGATAGGAGTTAATTAGTTTAATTAATTAATTGAAATGAGTCTGACAACAGCCAGTGTTCCACACAGAGATCTGATCACACTGAGACAGACGAATCAAAATGAGTCCAGAAGAACTGTGGCAACGTCTCCAAGATACTTCAAGAAAGCTACCTGCAAAGCTACCTAAAAAACTATGCGCAAGT
The DNA here is from genome assembly GCF_001515625.1 of Sinocyclocheilus rhinocerous. NCBI lineage: Eukaryota > Metazoa > Chordata > Actinopteri > Cypriniformes > Cyprinidae > Sinocyclocheilus > Sinocyclocheilus rhinocerous. The sequence continues at coordinate 480 of NW_015654669.1, forward strand.
GCACCGAGGGCAAAAGCTGCTTTAAACGCAAAGGATGCTCACACCAAATGCTGAGTTCATTTAGTTAATAGAAGTGCATTGATATAAAAAAAACTATTTATGACGTTGTTTTTGACAGCATCCTCATTTT
>NW_015654670.1:0-1364 GCF_001515625.1 Sinocyclocheilus rhinocerous
TTCTTACTTACCACAGTTGTTTGATGAACTTGTGAAAAAAAAAACTGAGCGAGAGAAAAAAGAAAAGAAAAAAGCAACAGGCACGAATGGAAACGCTAATGACAAGCTAACGAATGCTAACGCGCTGCAGATGCGCTGCACTCGCGGTTTTAGAATAAAAGCGAACGATCAAATTATTCAGATTAGGTTGATAGATAATAAATAAAACATGGTGTACTTTATCACTTTAAACAACAGAGTAATAGAGATTTTACAGAAAAACAGAGCTACACGAAGCTACAATCACAAGCCAGCAGCACTGCAAACAGGAAGCAGAAATAATACTGTCCAACAGCGACACCCGCAGGTCAGGAAACTGACCACCTGATGCAGACTGCACATGAAAACCTAAAGTACTTGAAATTCATAGGCTGCATTTCATAAGGTTGATTTCCTGCAATATGCACAGGTTTATAGTGGTCCGAAGTAGAGAAAACAAAATCATGTTTAAAAGGTTGTGTTGAGCAATTCTGAGGAAGAACTGATCTTATTAAACTGTATAATGAAGTAGTAGTCAGTGTTTCTTTTCGTGAAGCATGTTTCCAGTTATGTGATGTGACTGGGTCAGAGAGGCCATTCCAAAATCATATGTCTCTGCATATTCAAATTTTGCTTGATCAGGCAGGACACGCTCACAAAAATTTAATAGTGTGTGATAAAACAAGATGAAAATTTTCCTTATGGAATATTTCACCCACAAATGAAAATTCTGTCATCATTTATGCACCCTCATGCTGTTCAGAAGAGGATATTTTAAAGCATGTTGAGGTAAGAAAAACATTGGACCCCACTGACGTATGTTGTATGGGCAAATAAATAAATAAACACACTGGAACATTTTACAAAATGTGACGACAGCAGCATCATTTTTTTGGGTCAGTTCTACATTTAAGACTCCCTTGAGAATAACATGTTCTGCAATACTTTACCAGTGTTTTTGTGACTTTCCATGCTATATATTTGCTTTGTACGCTGTATTACTGTCTTTAGCAGGTCTGTGAAGTGATTCAGGCACACTTGTGTCCACTGCAGAGCTCAGTAAATGTCACTGATGGGTTTAAAGAGCACAGTGATCATTCCCAGTATGCATTTCCAGTGCTGACGACCTGAAAACCTGCTCTGTGTCAAGAAGATGTGCAAGTATAGATTTATAGTAATTTTTTTTTTCACGAGTTCACACTAACATATAATGTGATTAAGCAATTAGTAGCATATTTGGCGTGCTGTCCAGAGGAAGGGCTCCGAGCTCTGGTTAAAGCCCGAACCCAGAGAACTCCATCTGGCATGAGACAGCAGCCGGAGAGAAAACTAAGTAGCCCCCAAAA
>NW_015654671.1:0-309 GCF_001515625.1 Sinocyclocheilus rhinocerous
TAAGGCCCTAAATGGTTTAGCTCCTGTGTACCTAACTAGTCTTCTGTCACTCTACAATCCATCACGCTACCTAAGGTCGCAAAACTCTGGACTCTTGGTAGTTCCTAGGATAGCAAAGTCCACTAAAGGAGGTAGAGCTTTTTCACATTTGGCTCCCAAACTCTGGAATAGCATTCCTAATAATGTTTGGGGTTCAAAGACACACTCTCTCTGTTTAAATCTAGATTAAAGACACATCTCTTTGGCCAAGCATTCAAATAATGCAGCTCATAATCTTGTACTGCAGTTATATCTCATCAAATGCACATT
>NW_015654671.1:466-548 GCF_001515625.1 Sinocyclocheilus rhinocerous
AAGATCTGAGATGACCGAACCCCTGAGAAGAGATTAAGCCAACCCCTCAGAAGACCTCAGATGATGCCAACCCTCAGACAAT
>NW_015654672.1:0-196 GCF_001515625.1 Sinocyclocheilus rhinocerous
GCATGGGTCAAAATTATAGATTTTTCTTTTATGCCAAAAATCATTGATCATATCCTGAAGGCAATTTAATCGAGGACGGTCACCCTGTCTGCCGATCTTGCAAGAAGAAAGTCGCTGCAAAAGGGGGAAACGCATCAAATTTGCTCAGTCATCTTCGTGACCACCACCCACTGTTATATAGCGAATGCAAGGTAAC
>NW_015654672.1:849-971 GCF_001515625.1 Sinocyclocheilus rhinocerous
TCTTTGAAGGGTGTAGGGCATTACTGTCTCGTATAAGCGTTTGGAACTCCCTTGGTGAAGGGAATGACTGACCAAACGTTACCTTGACAACGCTGCGTGTGCGTGCAGCATTCAGTACTCCA
>NW_015654673.1:0-1997 GCF_001515625.1 Sinocyclocheilus rhinocerous
GTCTTATATCACTGTATTAGTTCACTGAGGCGCGTTATGCGTCGTTGGGGAATCCTGGAGTGTGACATAACCACAGTATTACAGCACAGCGTCACACAAGCCATGATACAAGTAAAGGAAACTAAGCAACCGAAAGCAATATATGTCTTCCTCAGATGTAATGTTAGTTCTGTACATCAGCGTTGGGTAAAATAGCATTATAATCTCCTTTGTGGTAGAGAAAGCTGCTTACATGTAGGCTACGGGAAACAGCGAAGATGTTGAATTAAACATGCACACAATCAGCTTTTCCACATGTTTATACTGGCCCCGATAATCAAAACTTCTACTTAGCGCTTGCTCCATTTCTGCAAATCAGTTTTTGTGAATGAATGACTTAATCCACCTGTTGCTTTGGACTTCATCAACAGCCGCTTCCGCCACCATTATTTTTCTTCCATACACGTGTGTGAATAACGCGATATCTGCCTTTGATCTTGTAGGTATCTGTTCCACTTCGAGAGGGCAGAACTGTCGTCTTGACTGCGCTTATTTCACTCCTCCCCTCACTGCAGCCGCCTACTCTCGCCTACATTTCAGGCGAGGCGCATCTCAAAACAAGCCTAATCACAAATTCTGGATCAAACTCTGAGTTGACTGAGAACGTTTATATCGAGCTTTGTGAGCCCGCTGAACCTGATCTAAACCAGGTTGGATTTGTTTGGTTTTGTCAACTCTAAACTTACTCCGAAACTCTGAGTTTGTTCATCTCGCTTCGTGCTACAGGCCACATATGCTTGAACAAAACAAGAGAGAAGGGTCTGGCTGCAGACATGCACTTGCACTCTCAGACTTGGGCCTACGTACTTAAGCGATCTTGCGTCTTTGTGTTCTCGTTCTAGAAAGAAGGAAGGGAAAAGGAAATAGGCTAAAAAGAAAATGTAGTCTTGACTGCAGATATCATTGCTCTACTAAACTGCTGCATATACTGCAAACTCATGCCATAGTCTTTTTTATTTTATTTTTATAGTGTTGCAGTATTTTATTTATTATTTGTTTAGTAAAGGTCTTCCAATCCCCAAATCACAATAAAGAGCAACAGACCAACAAAACAAGCATTATTTAGTCAAGCATGAATAGAAATGCAAGTGACGTTGAGTTTTGTGGTGTTCTTTGCTGCAGCTGTAGAATCTGAAGTGCAGCTGAAACAGGAAGTAGAAGAGCAGAGGAGAAAACAGCAGGAGGGATCTTCCTTTACACACGCCATCTGATCAAGACAATAAGGAAATTACTGTTAATTAATGCTACTACTAATAATAATAGTAATTAAAAATTGCATATTCATTGTTGATAAATTTCATCACAATAAAAAGCACTTGACTAATTTATAAGATTCTCTTTTTCTTGCTGCTCAAGGTTATATTCAGGAAAGTAACCTCACATTTTCCTTTTATCACTGACTTACAGGCATCATCATAAATATTCCATATTTCACTGGAAATTTTCGATCGCCCCCACCCCCAGGTGGCTGACTGCAGTATAGGCTGCTTGGGCCTCCATGTAAGGCCCAATCCCAATTCTACCCCTTAGCACTTCCCCTTTCCCCTACCCCTCCGTTTCGCGTGTTCACGTGAAGGGGTAGGGGTGTCTCGATTCTCTTTTGGTCGGAGGGGTAGGGGTAGGGGAAGGGCCAGACAGCCCTTCAAACGAAGATTTTTCGGGACCACACTTCAAACGAAGGGGTATGAATTATCTCAGCGTAAACCGGCTTCAGGGGCAACATGGCTGCCCGAGCGAACAAAAAGACACATAAATGTAAGCATTTTTGGCATTAATAAAGATTTTAACGAAAAGTAATAATTTGTTTTATGTTACATTCAATCGTGAGTTCATATTTACGGTCATGTTACTCAAAGAAATGTTTGCAAAAAATCGCTAAAGGTTGCTAACGTCATATCATTACAGACTGCACGCTAGTGCCACAACATATTTTCATGTCTGATCAGGGCGATAACCAC
>NW_015654674.1:0-722 GCF_001515625.1 Sinocyclocheilus rhinocerous
GCCTAATGTATACGAACAGAGAAAGCATTATTAGGCCTGACTGATAGACAGGCCTACTGTCTACTAAAAATACTAGCAACAGGACGTTTCATCATAGTTTATTAGCTTTAAGGTAAAGAATAGATGCACTAAATTAGAAAATATTTCAGCTATATTTAATTTTACGTATAGAAAGCATAGAAAAAGTTCATGGTTGTGGGGTTAGCTTCAAGCTAGTTAATAAACGGCTACAAAGAATGTGGAATAGAAAATATTGTAGTATAAAGTAGTGTAAAGTAAGCATACAAAACATAACATGTTAAAATTAAATAATACAATTAGCAATCACTACCTACCTCTCTTTGATTGTCCATCTTGATAAATCTTCCCACTTTACCGCTTCAGCTCTTGATTGCTAATCACAGGCGCTCAATCACAACAGACTTCCGGAAAAACTGAATTAACCAATGACATTTGAGGTTACAATGAAATAAGTAAAGTCCCGCCCCACGACTGCCAAAAATAAAAAGTGTTCGCGCGAGCAAAATAGAAGATCGAGCGCGAGCGTGGGGAATGACGAGTCGTGTCTGAGCAGCGAGGGCTTGATTTGCGCGCGGGCTCCCGTTTCCTCGCGTGTAAATCTGTTATCCTCTCGCGGAAGTGATTTACTGCTCGCGGAAGTGATTTACTGCGCGCGGAAGCATCAGTTGTGCGCTCGGTTATTAATGGCATAGAATTGCCGC
>NW_015654675.1:0-514 GCF_001515625.1 Sinocyclocheilus rhinocerous
TAGAACTTTAATAAAATATAAAAGTAAATAAATAAATAAATTGTAGCTAATTAAATTGTATTGTTTTCAAATTACAACTGTAGCTCTAGACAGTTACCTATGGCTATTATTTTATTAATACAGTTGTCTGATTGATTTTATAGTCTCAAGCATTCAGAAATCACGCAAAAGAAAACTAAGCAGTTTTACTACGATAAAACCATTGTTATTTTTTTGTAAGGGTTGTGATGTCCACATGTTTTTGTTGAAGACATTATAGAAATTATATCGCAAAAAGGTGGCCAAAAATGAAAAATTAAGTGGATATTTCAGTTAGCCTAAATGTTTGGTCAATATTAAAGGACTTGATCGTCCATCAATTATGATCATTTGCATTCAGCCGCAAACATAAGGTGCGAGCGGTCGCAGGCGCGGATGCGGGAATGGCGCGTCACGTGTGCTTTGGCCTACTGCGTTCACCGCACATACTGTATATATTTTGAAAATATTTGCATGTATATACATTTATATATTT
>NW_015654676.1:0-2126 GCF_001515625.1 Sinocyclocheilus rhinocerous
GGGAGGGAAAAAAAGTTCAGCAAAAGGCGGGATCGAACCCGGGTCAATCGCATCAAAAAGCCAAGGGCACACGCTTATCCATCTGCACCACTGGAGCTGATGGTTTACAGCCACTTTTAACTAAATGTTTTTTATTCCATAGTAAGGGCAATTCATATAATACATTTAAACTGAGCTACTTTAATACCATCTCTGAACTTTCTACCACGACTCTGCTGTTCTTCGGCTGGTTCTTCCCTGTATACGTTGATTGACAGATGTCTCGTCCAGTCAGCGGTGAGTAATCCCAAACCAATGGCGCTGTCTCAAACTATACCTACCTCTTCTGGTTTGTCTGATTTGTCGTTGTGTTTTCTGACTTGTTATAATGTTTTCTGAATTGTTGTTGTGCTTTCTGAATTGTTATTTTGTTTTTTAGACTTGCATTTGCATTTGTAATTTGTTATTTTGTTTTCAGAATTGTGATTTGCTTTGCACTTCTCGGCCACCGTAGAATATAGATTTTAAAATGCACACCGTGGCTGTGTCCGAAATCGCCCCCTATACCCTTAAATAGGGCACTATTTGAGGGGACAGACATTTTTAGTGGTGTCCGAAACCATAGTGGACGTTACTGAGTGCACTCATTCAATCCCACAATGCACCGCAATAAAGAGTGTACAACCGATGTATTGTTCGAGATGCAACAGCGCTGCGCAGACTGATGAGCGTATGACATCAAAGTACCGCGAGAGCGATTCAAAGGCATATGCTCTCCAGTCGCTCTTGCGGTACTTTGATGTCATACGCTCATCAGTCTGCGCAGCGCCGATGCATCTCGAACGAGCCTTATACCCATACCATATTCACTATTCTCTACATTAGTCCACTTGAAGGAGTTAATAAGTGAATTAGGACACTGAGTGCGCCGGAAGGGATGCCGTTTTTTTCTTTGTGCTTTTATTGTTGGTAAAATATAATAATAAAATAAATAAAAAATTCTGACAGTGTGGTTGTGATTGCTTTGTGTCATGCGCAGTGCTTACCTGCAAGAGTATTTCCCGCATTGATGGGTGCCAAGTGAGAATCAAGCCACCTAGTACAGATGCTCAGTGTTACCTCAACCGCAAACTGTTTTACTCAATTCAGCTCCAAGCAGTTTGTGACCACAGAAGCAAATTTTTAGACATCTTCGTAGGATACCCAGGCTCAGTTCACTATTCCAGAGTTCTAAAAAACAGTCCACTATTTTGCCAGCAGCTTTACCCACCTGAGAATTTCTGGATCCTCGGGGATGGCAGTTATCCCCGTATATCTCAGCCAATCGCCCTAATAACTCCATACAGGGAGTATGGTCCAACAAGTCCAACACAAGCTCGATTCAACCAGCACAATTCAAAGGCACGAAGCATAATTGAGAGGTCCTTTGGGATAATGAAATCAAGGTGGCGAAGCATCTTTTTTAAAGCTTTGAAGATGAAGCCCAATTTTGCCCCTGCTGTGATTGCTTGCTGTGCCATTCTTCACAACATTTGTCTCACCAATGGTGACATTTTGGAGCCAGTTGAGGCAGCACTTGTGCCAGATGACAACAATGATACACTGCCACACAACCAAGACCCTCAGGGTGGAGAACAAATAAGAGAGCACCTTGCTGCAGCAGTCTCTGCACCTGGCAGAGATGACATTATCAATGTGACAGCTCTCAGGGATCATGACTACATTCAGCTATAGTGAGAATCCTCTGCTGAACAGATTTCTGCAATCTGGAAAAAACTAAATATTAATATTTGTTACCTGATAAACCAGTCCCCTGTAACATCTTATTCAAGAAACTCGGTTTTCACATTGAAAGAATAAGCATACAATAACTTTACTTGTCAGAAGAGGTTCCTTAATGTAAATACATAATTATATTTCACATTTGAATTATAGAATTACTGATGTATATAGTATTATCAAAAAAATTAAAACTAATAAACTGATCCCCTGTAACCAATAATTAAAAAAACTGTATTGCTTGCAATAGTAAAAATGAGAAAACAAGAAGTTCAATAACCGTTTTTATTATTATTATTATTATTATTTTGTTTTACAAATTCACATCTTATTAACAATTCTCTCCAGTAGGTTCATCAATTTTTCCT
>NW_015654677.1:0-586 GCF_001515625.1 Sinocyclocheilus rhinocerous
AATCAGTTGAATGGATTGAACTCACTCGTTAAGACAGTGACTTGCTGCCACCTAGTGTCTCTGTTTTTGTTTCATATTAAACGTATAATTTAATTGATTGACATATTGACATATTTCTGCCTTCAAAATTTAAAACATTAATTTCACAAAATTTTATGCATTTGTAGGCTAATTGCAGTGTAAATGCATTCAGTAATGATGGCTCTGATAGCTTTTGTTGCCACTGATTGGATTTTTCTAGTAACAGCCCTTTATTATTTTAACTGAATTTATCTATTGGAATTAAGACCGTGGCATTCCATATTCATGATGCATACATTTAATACGGTTTTAAAAAATGCCGCTGGACATCAGTTTACGAGTTTGTTTCTGATGCTGTCAATGTTATTTTTGGAAGTTGTAGTGTTTCTCGACGTCATGGCATCTTCCACATACATGTTGTAGAGACGATAGCAGACAGGAATACTGGAACACTAACAAATGATAACATAACATTAATATACTTAACCCTTGAGTATTGTAGAGAGTTTGTTGTAAACTTCATCTCTGAATAATATGAACACTTTACGTTGAAAGAAAAAGTCGG
>NW_015654678.1:0-534 GCF_001515625.1 Sinocyclocheilus rhinocerous
GCCCCAGGTTACTTCTGGTATGAAATAAGGTCTCAGTTTTAAAATGTTGTCTTTTTTTAAAGAAATTAAAACAATAAATACCGTTTTGTGGCTCTTTAATGTGTTGTGACAGATCACTGTATTGCCTTATTCAATGACACATGAACCAATCATCTTTACTTAAAGCACGAAAAAAAATGAACATCAGAACGTATTTTATTTCAACCACGGAAAGACGTCAATACACACAATGTTTCAAGTTTAAGTCCACTGAAGTCAATCTACTCTCTTGTCTGATTTGTTTGTCGGACAGAACGGCGGATTCAGCGTTATGATTGGTCAGATCACCTGTCAATCAAGCTGTTTGCAAAGGGTCAATTATTTTTAATAAGAATGTGAGGAAAAGATGCATTGTGATACATCAAGAATCGTTTTGTAAATGAATCAGTACCATCTGAATCGTAATCATGAGGCAATAGAAGATTCACACCTCTAGTCCAAAGTATTTATTTTTTCTTCGTTATGGTGGTCATAACAAAACGAAGACATTAGTAG
>NW_015654679.1:0-721 GCF_001515625.1 Sinocyclocheilus rhinocerous
AAAGTGTTGATAGATTTTTTTCTTTTGTTTAGTAGCCTACATTTGCCCAAAATCTAGAAAAGATGATTCTGTATTGGCTGTGACTAAGCGCAGCGGGTTATATATAAGCTAACCTTACCAGATCTCTTCCTGTTTTATATTTTATTTTTATTTTTGAGTAAAGAAAACGCTGTACTTTATAATAATAATTATTATTATTATTATAGGCAAAGAAAATTGTTTTTTTTTTAAATAACGTTATTAACCGGTATTTCTTCTACCCGAATCGGTTTCGGAACGGTAATAATACAGAGGAACGCTGGAACAGAAACGTTAAAATATCGATTCTGCTGGGAGTGAACAGATTTATTTATTTTTTCTTTTCTTTTTCAAGCCCTGATTTCAACTGTTTTTCTTACCATTATGTATAGCTTATCTGGAATAATTAACAATGCATTATTTTATTCTGTTATCCATCAGTATAACAATTAGTTCAGTAACTCTGTAATCACATCATCAGTGAAGCTCCTCCCACAGTAATTCAGCAATAAATGCTGGAATATCTCCATCAGTTCACAAGTGAAGACGAGCATCAAATCATCAGGAAGATCTGAAATCTGCAAAGACTGAGTTTATTAAAGAGGACAGAGAGAAGATGAGAGATCCAGAACCCTGCAGAATCAAACACACTGAAGATACTGAAGAACAAACAGGTTGGTGTTTATTTTTCTTCCTTTATTAA
>NW_015654679.1:776-1104 GCF_001515625.1 Sinocyclocheilus rhinocerous
GGGTTATAAAGCTTCAAGCAGATTTAGATTTGTTGTAATAAGGTACTTTTTCAGTAATATTTATGTTAGATAATTGTGTAGTTAATCAAACATATTTAATAGTTCTCCCTATAGAAACATGGCATTTGTGATTACAATATTTTAAAAATATACTATACAATGTACCTCATTCATGGAAAGTCAATTACAGGGACTTATAATTTATAGAATTACATCAAAATTACCAAAATGTTGTATAACAATTGTCTACTTTATACTGTTACATCAGGGTTCATCAGGGTTAGAGAGTTACTGAAAATTAACCATTTTTACTTTTATTTCAGAGTTG
>NW_015654680.1:0-1301 GCF_001515625.1 Sinocyclocheilus rhinocerous
AAGGAAAAATTGAAATCGCATCATATGACCCCTTTAAGACATGAGCAGACCTGTACTCACGTAAATAACATTTAACGAACACTTACAAGCACGCACTTTGGCAGAATTCAATTAAAATAGACACCAGCAGCCATTAGTTTGGTAAAATTAAGCACCAGAATGGACAAATGTGTTATTAAGGGAGAAAAATGAAAAGTGGAAAATGCCAGCGAAGGAACACATACAAACAAGAATAGTCGCAGCATCAGCAGTGAAGGAGACTTTCGGCATCAACTTTCGGTTTGCCCCGCCACTCACTTAAAGATGTTCAGGCAAAAGGAAACACCCATACTATGCAGCAATCATCCTTAATTGCAGAAATGTGGCAAAACATCTCTGGAGAGAACCTCAGATTATTAAATTTGAAAGTGCTTTCCATATTTGGATCAACATAGGCTACATTTGTGAATGGTGCGTGCTTTCCATGGATCAACATAGGCTACATTTGTGAATGAAGATTGTTTTATTAATTTTTATAGTGTCATTTTGCACTGTTAGATGTTACTCATTTTGCATGTGAAGATAACATAAGATGCTGAGGAAAAATGTCCTGTTTAATTGTAACGGTCAGCGAAAGGACAAAATCCGATCATTAAAAAAAGACCTTAGAAAATAACTAATTAGAACCCCTTTTAGGATGCATTGTGTGCTAATCATTTGCAGATCACGATCGTGTGACTTGCGGGAGAGAGCTGTCATTTCTCTGGGGGAAGATCGGTTGTCAGTTCTGACCGTCGGTCCAGTGCTTCAGCGAGGAGTGAATGATAAATGATGACTTTCAGTGGAAGAGAGCAAATCAATCCAAATCATTTTAGAAACCTTTCATCGGCATTTCATCAACGTCTCAGAGGGCAAAGCCGGAACAGACAGAGAGAAATGGAGGGCTGAAAACAGCTAAATCACAGCCCGAAAACGGCTCTTTATTGCAAACCCAGTAGGGTCAACAAGTTCTGGATGAAATGCATTGTTCCTCGAATAGATTTCTCAGCTTGAATATGATTGACACACCAAAGAGAAATAGGGGAGACCGGGGGCAATTGTTGCGTTTTTCCACATTTTCCTTAATAACTCAAAAGATTATTGCAGGGCTATTGTTTTGGGGGCAGTTTTAACTCTAGAATAAAGTATTAACCTGCTGTATCTCATGAGAACACACCTTAAAGTAATAATATCAATATGAACAGTTTTCTCTTATTTTATTTATTGGTTAACTTTTTTATATAATATAGATACAATGTAACAATGGAGCCCGAGTCAACAGA
>NW_015654681.1:0-1269 GCF_001515625.1 Sinocyclocheilus rhinocerous
GAGCGGGGAGAACCTGTTTGATGTTTTGATCGGAACGGAAGAGCAGTATTTTGACCCGCGACTATGGCACCTCACAGTCACCCAGTCGCCCTGCTGCGGAGGCTCTGTTACCGGAACCGAATGTTGTACAGGACTCCCTGAGCTAGTCGCATCCAAAGCCGTATCTAGAGCCCTCACATTCTTACTGTCCTCAATTAAAGTTTGGATGCGTGTCTCTAATTCTGAAATCTTCTCTGTCAGCCTAACTATTTCCCTGCATTTATCACATGAGAATCCCTCGTTGCCGACAGAGAGAGATAAACTATACATGTGGCAAGCGATGCAAACAACAACAGCAGGAGAAGAAGCCATTACTCACCGTGATTGATGAATGATTCTGACTTACCACTGTTGTTTGATGAACTCGTGAAAAAATGTGATTGATCAATGATTCCGTGATTGATTGAAAAAAAAATGGAGCGAGAGAAAAAAAGAAAAAAGCAATAGGCACGAATGGAAATGCTAATGACAAGCTAACGAATGCTAACGCGCTGAAGATGCGCTGCACTCGTGGTTTTAGAATAAAAGCGAACGATCAAATTAATCAGATTAGGTTGATAGATAATATCAGAAATATGGTGGGAATTAAGTTATATTTTATCACTTTAAACAACAGAGAGTAATAGAGATTTTACAGAAAAACAAAGCTACACGGAGTTACAATCACAAACCAGCAGCACTGCAAACAGGAAGCAGGAATAACCAATCCTTTAACAGATTTGAATATTAGAAATGGGTTAGTGTGTTATGTGTAAGCTAGGTTAAAGAGATGGGGTTTTAATCTAGATTTAAACTGACAGAGTGTGTCTGCCTCCCGAGCAATGTTAGGTAGATTATTCCGGAGTTTGGGCGCTAAATAGGAAAAGGATCTGCCGCCCGCAGTTGATTTTGATATTCTAGGTATTATCAAATGGCCAGAGTTTTGAGAACGCAGCGGACGTGGAGGACTATAATGTAACAAGAGCTCGTTCAAATACTGAGGTGCTAAACCATTCAGGGCTTTATAAGTAATAAGCAAGATTTTAAAATCTATACGATGTTCAATAGGTAGCCAGTGCAGTGTTGACAGAAAAGTTTCGATGGCATTTTCATTTGATCTGATAAAGAAGCGTTCATGAGCGGAGCTGCTGTGATTACAGCCGTTACTGGAGAAACCGCTAGTTTTATCACTCTAAATTAATTATTATTAATTAACCTTTATTTAACCAGGTAAGTCAGTTGAGAACCATT
>NW_015654682.1:0-588 GCF_001515625.1 Sinocyclocheilus rhinocerous
TATTTTATCAATGAAGAAATTCATAAAGTCATTACTATTAAACTGAAGGAATATTTAGATCGGGTGGTCTCTGGTTATTTGTTAATCTAGCCACTGTGCTAAATAAAAACCTTGGATTGTTTTGGTTATTTTCTATGAGTTTGTGGATATGCTCGGCCCTGGCAGCATTTAGAGCCTGTCTATAGCTGGGCATACTGTTTTTCTATTTGTGCCAAATTATGTCTTTTTGATTTACTCACCTACAAAATCACCCCAGTCATGGATTATTTTTTTCCAAATAGAGCTTGTAATGAGGTTCTTTAGTAGGGCAGGAAGAAGTCGGAGTCAGCGTGACTGAGGCTCGGGTAATTTATTAAGCGTCCCGTAGGAACAGCGAATACAAGCAGGCGCTCTGGCGCTGCTAAACAAACAAAACTTATATAGCACTTCTGCGGTTCTCTATGCCCAGGCCACAGTCTTTCCCCCACGAGTCCTCAGTCTGCTTCTCTCCATCTCTGTTCCCCCTGAGGTCTTTTACGATCTCTCCAGGCCAATCACTGAAATGAGAAGCAGGTGAATGTCATCATGCACTTGACCTACTTACTCACC
>NW_015654683.1:0-1213 GCF_001515625.1 Sinocyclocheilus rhinocerous
TCAACTGGATTCTTCTGATTCGTTGAGACCAACTTGAAGACTGAATCTGAATCTGAGCAGTTAAACGGCTCCATGTCCAGATGATGATCAGGATCATCTCATCACTTTTCATATTTACTCAAACTCAGTGCTGAACGTCATGATGAAGGGAGTTTCAGTTCACTCTGAGCTTCTCAACACAGATTGATTCAGTGAATCAGGTTCATCAGATCTGAGCTTTATCTGGACACCAGATTCAGGATCCCTGCGAGATTCAGATTCACAGAGTCTCAAATGAAATCTTAATGTTGATGTGATTCAGTAAGATTCAGTTTAAGTCTTTATTTCTCTCAGTATGATTCACTCACTTGTTTTCTGAATCATGGCACTGAAAGATGTTCGGAAAACATCTGACAACAGATTGAAACTGATTATAAAATATTACTACTGTAGTTCACTAATAACAACTGTGCACTTCTGAAGGAGAGAGCAAATAAAACATGAGATGGGTGAAGTACAGTCTCAAAACATCTCAAATGATAATATATGAAACCAGACCTTTAATTCTCAGAGAGACATTTTAGTCAAAATCACAAATCTTAACACATTCCTAACAGGATCAAACAAGATCCTACTGGATAAACTAAACGTTTGACGAAATAAACTGAAAAATAGTTATTTTCAGTTTGTCTAGTATTGGAGTAAACGAATTAATCTGAGGATGCTGAAACGATCGTGTCTATAATGTGGATCAAAGTTTATTTAGATCAAGTTATTCATGGATATTTAACAAAACTATATACCTTTATCATTTATAAACAATGCTAGCTTTTCAATTTTGTCATTACAAAGCTGTTTATGATCAGAAAGTGTAACTTTGGTTCTCTGCGATTCAGTAAAAGGTAATCATTTACCTGCTTGAATTGAAGACAAAGCCCCATCAAGAAGAAAAACACAAAGCAGAGCGAAGATCTTTGTCGCGACACTCGTGCACATGATTGAAACCAGTTGAAGTAGGATATGTGTGAATATTGCAGATTTTTATATCGTGCAAAAACTGTCAACAACAGAAAACCAGTTACGGAGAATAGCAGATGATGTACCAGATAGCAAGAACTTTTGGGCCAAATGTGGCTGATAGATAGCTGTCTTGGCCTAGATATGACACGGCTGAGCACATATGGGCCAAACTTTCACTATATATGTTTTGCTTTAGAATTGGAGATAATTTTCA
>NW_015654684.1:0-242 GCF_001515625.1 Sinocyclocheilus rhinocerous
CAATTCATGTTCATATTTACTGCAAACAATGCGCTGTTACTTTAACCCTCATCCGTCCCTCCCGAATTTATAACAAAAGTGTCCCTCACGGGTCAAAATGACCCGAAGGCCAAAAATGACACAAATTTTATTTTTGGTCCAGAAAGCTTATATTGGTCCATTTTTATATTTTTTCCCCCTAATTTTTAATGTAGGTTTTTTATTATTTTTTGGTGATTTTTATTTTATTCACATTAAATTCT
>NW_015654684.1:387-560 GCF_001515625.1 Sinocyclocheilus rhinocerous
CTGCATATTTATACTTTAAACATGATGATCCATCAGGACCTAGGTCACTGAGTGTCTCTAATTAATGCCATCGGGGAAAAATGACATAAAATGGCATTTTATGATTACAGCCACTAGAGGGGCCTATTGAATCCTAAGGAGATTCTTAAATGAGCCAAACAAGTGAAATCTTT
>NW_015654685.1:0-1186 GCF_001515625.1 Sinocyclocheilus rhinocerous
ATTCAGAAAAACAAAAATGTGCTGTAAGGCCTGTATTTATAATATTATGAATGAAATGTGCGTTATTTGGTAGAAAGTCGAGGTGTGACTGACTTTAGCCCACTAATTCCATTAGAGCATTGCTCTATACAGTGAAAAATGAAATCTGATGTGGCTTGAGATCATAACTCCTCTTTGTGTTTTGGATGTTGTTAGGTCGAGGAGCTGACGCGCCACGTCGCGCCCCGCTCCCCTTTCCCCTTCTCACACAGTTTCTGTGCAGGGCACCTTCTCAGCAAGCAGGGCGGCTGCCCGGTTCACCCGTGCCAAAAACCGCTACTGGTTCACACTACAACTGTAATGATAACGATACAGAGGAACGATATCGATGTGATCACTTTCAAAACGATTTTTTTTTCCAGCTGATGAATGATAAAAACACGGACAGCCAATCAGAATCCATCCTGCTGTAACGAGCTCAAGAATTTAAAGCGGTAGACGCATGTGCGCTTAGAATAAACAGACGATATCGTTCGCTGGTGTGGACTCTAATATCTTTATCTTTATAGTTATCTTTATAGTTATCGTTCTTGGTGTGAACGTGGCTTTAGACTCTTGCTCAGTATTATGTTTTTTTTACATACACTATTTCAAATGTTTAGGGTCAGTGTGAAAGAAAATAATACTTTTATTGGATGCATTGTTTTACAGAGTTTTTCATTGTTACAAAAAAAAACATTTCAAATAAATGCTGTTTTTGAACTTTCTATTTATCAAAGAATCATTTAAAATGTCAACTTTGATAACAACAACAACAACAATACATTTTTGGGCGAAGGCAGAGTCAAAGGAGAGTTCACAGAATAAAGAAACTGAGAGACACCTAAATATCAACTGAAGAAGATGCTCTGTGGGAGTACAGTAAACTTTGTCTTTTTTGCTATAGAATTGATTGATTAATTGATTGGTTGATTGATTGATTGATTGATTGAGCAGGAAATCAGCATATTTCACTTATTTCTGAAGGATGTGACACCAAAGACTGAGGAATAGGCTGCTGAAAATTCGGTTTTGACATTACAGGAATAAATTAAAATATATTAAAATACAAGACCATTTTTAAAAAATTTTTTATAATATTTTACAGTATTACTGTTTAAGAGTATTTTTGATCAAATAAATGCAGCCTGGTGAGCATAAGAGACTT
>NW_015654686.1:0-957 GCF_001515625.1 Sinocyclocheilus rhinocerous
AAAAAAACTTAATAGGTTAACAGTAAGTTCCCGTACAACATACAGAAAAAATCTGATCTAACTGGACATGTCATGTAATTTTACAGTAAAATACTGTTAAATGTACAGTTTTTAAACAGTAAAAAACGCAAATCTAAGTATAATTTACAGTGGAAAAACTATAAACTGATATTCCCACAATTTCCTGTGTGACACTTTACATTTGAAAGTATTGTGTTTAAATAATTATGTTTCTTAATAGGTTTTGTTATCAGTTCTGCACATTTGGGTTTTTTGCTACATCATCTGTTGTTTAATGAATGCTTATTGCATTATTTTAGTGCCGTGTGTGTTGCCACAATGGTGTTTAGTGTTTGCGTGAATGACTGCACCTTCTGTATACTAGTATAATTCAGCTCGTGGAAACTTTTTCACGATTCTTCATGTTCTTCCTCTTTTACCACCTGCATTATTATGGTGGTTGTCAGAATATGTTAAAGGTAAAAAATATATTTTTGTAGCAGTGTGCATTGTTGGATTTGCAGATTTAAATAGCAATTTTCTTGTTTGTAAATTACAGTTTTATACTGTAAAATTTACAGGTTGTTCTGTAAACATGTTTAAATTTTTATTGTATTTTTTACAGAACTATTCTGGCAACCACAGCAGCCAGGATTTGTTGTTTTTGTTTGTAAAAACAACATGATTTTTATTTTATAGTGCACAGTATTACAGATTTTTTTCTGTATTTTTGATCAAATAAATGCAGCCTTGATGAGCATAAGAGACACATTAAGAAATATTAAAAATCTTAACTTTTGAACGGTAGTGTACATATATTAACCTAGTTACTTGGCAAAACATATATATTTTTTTTTTTCATATATTAACCTAGTTACTTGGCAAAACATATATATTTTTTATATATATATAAATTTTCACAAAAGTAGTGAAGCAGTCATGTCTTAAAATATTAAT
>NW_015654687.1:0-589 GCF_001515625.1 Sinocyclocheilus rhinocerous
CATAGGAAAACCTTTCTTTGAATGAACAAGCATATCCTTCAGGTCCTTGTATATTGTCTTTTATATTCTATACTGTTTTATGCAGGCTTATGATGGAACCACTCGTTCCTGTCATCTTACCTATATGTAATCCTACCATGTTTAGTATCTATGAATTCGTCTTCTGATGATCTAAACGAGAGTGTATATTATATGTTGGTACATAGGCAATATATTAGTGTTCTAAGAATCTTTAGTAATTTTACATAGGCAATATATTAGTGTTCTAAGAATCTTTATTAATTTTGATTCAAGTTCCATGCAAATTACCATGCTTTCACACAAAGGGTCATAAAACTCCCCAGTATTTCCAAACTCCCTTGTGGAATTTCAGCCTTTCTCATTGGACAAGCTCATCGTGAGACGCGTGAATCTTGTGAGACCTTAGAGGCCTCACATCAGTGACCCGCCCAGACTGCGGTTCTGTTAGATTCTGAGAAGATGAGGATGTGAGCTTGCACCCCTCTAAGGACACCCTAAGTCTGCGCCAGGCCTCGGGCCTCAGAGACTAGTTTAAGTGTTTATGTAGTTAATAAAGTCATACTTGTAT
>NW_015654688.1:0-310 GCF_001515625.1 Sinocyclocheilus rhinocerous
CACTTAAGACATAACCGATTGTATTTATGGGATATTTTGATATAACTCTGTGTGTATTTGTCCATTCGAACATGTAAGAATGCAAGAAAGAGAGCTCAGTCCAGTGTTCGCGTATATAAGAGGCGGCTTTTGTGCGTGCGCTTTGTGTGTGTGTGTGTGTGTGTGCGTGCGTGCGTGCAGCACAGAAAACAGCGCGCGAGTGCAGAAGTGAGTTCTATTTCGTCTTCTTGAAGTTGAATCTTTTGAAATCACAATAAATGCGCATACAGAAATCGAGAAGCAGAATCGAAATGAATGTTTATAACAAGTA
>NW_015654688.1:376-1008 GCF_001515625.1 Sinocyclocheilus rhinocerous
GAATAGCTTTTCGATTCCCAACCCTCCTACTAAAGTATTTCATTCTTGCATGCAAAAAGACCTGTATGGTGACTATGGGGCTATGTAAAATATTTTTTGCAACTTACTAGGTTTATCATTTGTCTTTTTTTTTCCGATAATGTCGATAATCATCTGTTACCTGACTGTTGACATCGTGATACTTACGAGACATCGTCGATATACGATAATATCATCATATCGCCCAGCCCTAATATATATAAACACTTTTGTCCCAAAGGATGCTTGAGGGTTAAATGCTAAAAAAGGGCATAGCTTTAGTTAAAGATTAATTTTATTATATCCACCTTATTTTTCAACGTGGAAGTAAGCTGATCTATTTCGACTGTCACTGCCGCCTTACCTTGAATGACACCATTCTGCTGCCCTTCTGAGACCTATTGTAAACAAAGTCAGGTGAGTGACCCTGAGTGGTTGATTCGCAATAAAACATCCAGGTGAACCAAGCACTTCCTCTTTGCCTTTCTCACCTCTTCTGAGACTGGTTCGGAGAATCCACGTGTATACACTGATATTTGGAATAATTACTCATTCAGCACTATATAGTGCAGGCACCTGTTGCCCCAGAGGATTGCGGTATTTTCCCCCCCTAT
>NW_015654689.1:0-481 GCF_001515625.1 Sinocyclocheilus rhinocerous
ATTTTGGTTTTAGGTTTTAGGACAACTTTGATTAAAGGTTTTTGATCCACTTCAAATGTTGACTACTGTAGTCACAGAATCTGTACCAATATCATGGACCATAACAAGCATCACTTGGCCACTGAGTGTAGTTTGGGCTCCTCCTCAATGCATCCTATAAGTGTTGTCAAAATGTCTTTCACACATTCAGTCTGTTTTTCTTCATTAGTAAAATGCAATTTTGTAGGAGGTGAATCATGTAGACAACAGGTTAATTAAAAATATTAACATCCAATAGCGCATAAATATAGCAAAAGGCTCCTCTTTATTGTTATTTTTCTAGCTGACTGATGAGCTTATAGATAGACACTGGTTATTCTGAGGTAAATGTATTATTAGGTTGCAATGTTTACAAGCTTTACACGTTTTCTGAAGTTTGAAACACTGAATGAGCTTATACATGAGACATTTCAGTAAGTTGTACTGTAGGCTTTCTTATAAA
>NW_015654690.1:0-262 GCF_001515625.1 Sinocyclocheilus rhinocerous
GTTTATCACGCTGAAATCATGCGTTTTAAACCATATGAGTTTAAAATTCAGATATAAGGTTTTCTGAGCGCACACATGGACAGAAAGCTGCTGTCAAAGCATGTGAGTACTAAACTAAGTTCTCATTCACACACAAGTTTACGTTAAAAACACACGAGTTACAAAAACAGTTGGTTATGTCTGTGAAGGTAAACAGCTGGGAAATAAATTGCTTGTTTATTTTAGATCTGTGTGGCAGCAGCAATATACAGTAAATAAATCA
>NW_015654690.1:584-1288 GCF_001515625.1 Sinocyclocheilus rhinocerous
TCACCAAGGGAGCAAAATCAGACGCGCTCGTTTTCTCAGACACTTACAGAAAAAGGCTTACCTAAACAAAGTGATTGGGTTAATCTTTTTCACATTTCCTTGGTTGGTAGATGCACCAGGGACCTGATTATAGCACTTAAAACCTGGAAAAGTCAGATTTTCACGATATGTCACCTTTAACACATTTTTCACAATCAAATTCATTTCTGATTTTTCATTGTCTTGCCCTATGTTGCTCTATTTTTTTTTTCAATAATATGTCAATTTTCAGTACACCATTGCCATTTTCACTCAGCAGAAGATCTAATAGCTACTTATTCTGAGATTTCATGAATTATTTAATTAGAAACCCATTCAGTTAATTTAAAAGGGGCTGAAAATGTACTCACTCTGTTACATTTGGAAAGTAAAATGGGTTGTAAATGCCATTTTGTGTTGACTTTTAACCTCTGCAGTTCATTTATAAAGTTCATACCCAAGATCTGTGATCTGAAAAACATAAAGATGCTTATTTTCTATAAGGGCATATTAGAGTATTATACAGTAAGATATATTATATTATAGGATTGTACAGTAGGATAATTCATCGAGTTCCTCTTCAGGAACTCGAGCTGCGCCGGAAAACGCTACGGGAACGCCTTCTGTGACCACGCTCTGAATCACATGTGAAATCAGTCCAATAGCTGAGCGGGACGTCACGGACC
>NW_015654691.1:0-489 GCF_001515625.1 Sinocyclocheilus rhinocerous
CTGACTGATAAGTTCATCAGTCAAGAGCAGTGAGTGATTTTTTTTCTCTGTTTTGTTATTTTATTAACATTAAAAAGAATAGTTCACTGTCATCTGTCTTTCAATTCTGTCATAGTGTTTCATTTTTATACCATCATTTACTCAAGTTGTTTTAAACCTGAATTAATTTATTTCGTCTGTTGAACATAAAAGTTATTTTTGAAGAATGTGGGTAACCAAGCAGTTGCTGGTCCACAGTGACTTCCATGGTATTCTTTTCCTACTGTAAAAGTCAGTGTGGACCAGCTACTGTTTGGTTACTCCCATTCTTCAAAATATCTTCTTTTGTGTTCAGCACAAGAAGGAAATTAATACAGGTTTGGGACAAAATGTGAGTGAGTAAATAATGACAGAAATTATTTTTTTGGGGTGAACTATCCCTTTAATGACAGTTGGCAGCATGTTTACTGTCCCTTTAAGAGCTGCACACGTTTCTCTCTCAACTGTTTA
>NW_015654692.1:0-540 GCF_001515625.1 Sinocyclocheilus rhinocerous
AGGGATCAACTTATAATCATGTTTATATTAATTATCCCGTGAACTAATTTTCTCAGGCGGCCTGGGTATAACCCAGTAGCAAACATCAGATGAACCTCAGATGGACGAGATCGTCAACATATGTATTACTAATGACAAAGTGCTTATTCAGAAATCTGAATAAAATTTTATATATTTTTTGTGCATATACCTTAATTCACCTTATACAATTATCCACTGTTTATGTAATTGTTAATATTTTTTTATTTGTTACGGCAAATGTTTCAACAATGATATCATTAACAGCATGCAATTTGAAGCAGTTTTGAATTTGAAATTTTGAATTTTGAAGTTTTTACATGTTGGTTAAATTAATCATTAATATATACATAACATTTTACTCTTTGAATTTTGAAGTTTTTACATGTTGGTTAAATTAATCATTAATATATACATAACATTTTACTCTTATGGAAACTAAAATGCCACAGTAATGTTGCTGTTTGAGCATAAAAAAATATCTGCAAAGTTATGAAGCTGAAAGTTCAATGCAAACGGAGA
>NW_015654693.1:0-687 GCF_001515625.1 Sinocyclocheilus rhinocerous
TTGCAGTACGTTTTGATACCATTCTTTATTCATGGCAGTGTTTTTATGCAGAATTATGAGAGAGCCCACTCCCTTTGGAGATAACCATTGCTAACAAGAACACAATGATTGGAAGTGCTTCTTCCCTCCTTTTATAGCAATCTGTCTGCTCTTACAATTTAATTAGTATGATAGTGATTTTACCTGACTAGTACTCATTCACACTTTCACATGTGCTTACTTCCTGCAGAATTTCAGTCTGTCTTTGATGCTTTTCTTGGACAGAAGTGGCTTTTTGCTGCCCTTCTTGACACCAGGCCGTGTCATTTTGTGTCAGGATCAAAAAACAGTGAAATTTGTTTTTTTGTGAAAAGTTCATTTTTCTGGCCAATTAAACTTTTAGCAATTATTTAAAATGCATCGGATCACTCTACACAATAATCTAGAAACAATGTGAATGAACACCACAACAGCTTAAACAGCAAACTTTGCAAAACACAAAATTTATGTCACTGCCAAAACTTTTGGCCATGACTGTATATATTTATATATCAATTAAAAATGTGTAAGAAACACACAACACATCAGTTACAATGGATGTTTAATGATATCATGACCTGTGATGAAGTAGATGGGATTTCTTCCTTAAACATTTTATTTAGCTTCTATATTAATTAATAAATAAATATTATGCAGGTAAATTATATA
>NW_015654694.1:0-113 GCF_001515625.1 Sinocyclocheilus rhinocerous
TTTGCAACGATTTGCTTCATGAAAAGCGCTATACAAATAAACTTGAATTGAATTGAATTATGAGCACAACTGTATATATATATATACACACACACACACACACACACACACAT
>NW_015654694.1:123-535 GCF_001515625.1 Sinocyclocheilus rhinocerous
TATATATATATACACACACACACACACACATGTATACACACACACACACACAGGTCATATGGACCTATTCAGTACAGTTATGTTACTGTATTGTTATCTTTTTGTCAATTTTGAAGCTGACAAAAATCTCATTTGTATTCTACACAAACACACACACACTCAAACACACAAACCTTTCAAGCAACATTAGGATGAAAAGAGCAAATAGCCTAATCATTTAAAAATCATATTAAAAGGCATCTGGTCAATTGATAAATGTATACTGTATGTCAATGTTTAATGTCACTTTGACACCAGAACTTCCGTGGCAAGAGCGCTTTTACTTTTAGTATTGCATTGTGGGTTCTGGTTTTTTCTTTTAATTCTGCCCTCACAACATGAAAAAGGCCTACAGACTAGAGTCCTGCACAGT
>NW_015654695.1:0-520 GCF_001515625.1 Sinocyclocheilus rhinocerous
TGTTCAAATTGATTTGATTTTGAGCAATATTTACACTGAAGCTAGCAGCAGGCGGCTATGGTAAGGGGCATGACTAGTACACCCCCAAAACAAAATCAAGACTTTGTAAAAGAGCATTATAGGACCCCTTTAAAAAAGTGTTTCTTCCTACCACACTTGCCTGTGTTACCGTGTAAATGAACTAATTAGGACAGTATCAAACACAGGTGCATTACACTGAAATCGTGTGAAGCACTTTATCTGCGTACAGCTGCACTTTCATCAAGCAATTCTTTGATTACTTCTGAAATCATTAAAGTGTGTCAAAGCAGGAGAGTGAATTCTTATGCGCCCATTTGTTTTCTATTTATAATTTTTTATTAATTAACTGGCCAACTCATTTTTCACTCTGACATTATGAAGTGCTTTGTGTTCATGGGGGAGAACAGTTCCTAGTTAATCCTCAATGGTGTCACTTTTTCTTTTAATTATTTTTTCTGCATTAAAAATGCCTCTGCCATTAAAGAAAATCAGTTCTAAT
>NW_015654696.1:0-1849 GCF_001515625.1 Sinocyclocheilus rhinocerous
CAGCTCAGTGAATACACTTATTTTCACATACTATAGCTATGAGAATTATACATGGACGCGCGTGCGGTTGCTGAACTGTATTAAAACTTTAATCAGAATAAAACCGTATATTAAAAGCTAACAGAAGCAGTAGCATTTACAAATAACAGCGTATCTAAAAGTTGTTCCTGGCCTCGCCCTGCTCTGCACACGCTCTGCATCTCACTCTCTCTCTCTCTCTCACTCATTCAGATCATCAGCTCAGTGAATACACTTATTTTCACATACTATAGTTATGAGAAGCATTATACATGTGTGGTTGCCGAACTGTATTAAAGCTTTAATCAGAATAAAACCTTATATTAAAAGCTAACAGAAGCAGTAGCATTTACAAATAACACGACGTTTAGACACGAGCTAGAGGCGGTTTAGCCAATCACAACACACTGGGCCAGCTAATCAGTCAGAGCCCATCGTGTATTTCTGAGGCAGGGGCTTCATAAAAGAAGGAAATGATCAGCGCGTTTATAGGGGAAGGGACAGAGAGGTGTGTAATAAAGGTAAATTGTGAAAAATAATGCGTTTTTTAACAAACGAAGCATTAACACACGTTAGACTGCACCCCATAAGCACAATCAAGCCTAGAAAAAACCCAGTCTACCACCCCTTTAAATGGGTTTATTCGATAAATGTATTAAATGACTCACCATGAAAAGTAACACTGAATGTCTTTTCACTGCTGCTTCTGATGCTGATGATCTTTAATTCATAAAGTCCAGAGTCTGTAGTGTTGATATTTGTGATGGTCAGAGATCCAGTCTGATGATCCAGCTTCAGTCTGTCTCTGAATCTCTCAGTACCTTCATTACACTGAACATCTGTACAGATAAAGCTGAGATCTCCAGTGATTTGAGCGATACGAATGCCATTAAAATACCATTTTATATCTTCTTGATGGTTTGTTTTAACATCATTGTGTAGAGTGACTGAATCTCCCTTCATCACAAATGCTGATAAGCCATCTGAACCAACACTGAAAACACCTGGAGAAGAAATGAATAGTAAATTATAAACCAAATTAAATTATACTACAACAGGAAAGTGCTGTGAAAATGTTTGTTTTTTCTACAGATCATAAAGATTGTGAGTAGAGAAATATGTCTGGGTTCATAGTGTAACAAACAAACAGCATGAAGAAGCTAGCAACTCAAATTACATTCAGTGTACAGTAAGGTGACCACTGACATGCCACTTCTGCAGTGAGGGGAGGAGTGAAATAAGTGCAGTCAAGACGGACAGTTCTGACCTCTCGAATGAACAGATACTTGAGTCCAACCTTTATAAGTCCTTATTAAAGTTTCTGCAAAACAATTTCTTTGCCTGATCATGGTTTTAAGATTTGAACACTTTAATTGATTGTAGCCCAGTCATTCTTGAGACATGGGACAAAACAGGTCCAGCAAGGGTAACTGCTATTAGGTTTAAAAATAAAAATATTTTCAATTTTAAATGTCATGAGGGATTAATAATAAAACGTATTTAACACAATTATCACCTTCAATTTAATTTTCTCATTATTATACCAAATCTAACACAATTATCAACTTCAATTTAATTTTCTCATTATTATTAAATCTATGACTCTTATTGTCCTCTCACTACATCTCAAACAGTGTGTCCACAGAGAAGGGTTCAATCATTCATATGCAATAAAATTGATTAAAAAAAAATGTTATGATGAAAAAGAGCTTGTTTTATCAAAAGCAATACTTAATAATATCTCCTATCAAATCAAGGTTGTTTTTTAATGACACATGCATGTTTAATAAGATTTTAAAGTTGCGTCCCCACTTTGTGTCAACACCGTCAG
>NW_015654697.1:0-849 GCF_001515625.1 Sinocyclocheilus rhinocerous
GGCTAAGCTTAGGAATGTGGAGTTTGTGTCAACAACAACAGACTGTTGGAGTGCGAGGCAGAGAAGCTACATTGGGGTCACTGCTCACTGGATTGATGAGGAGACACTAGACCGCAGATCTGCTGCTTTAGCTTGCAAACGTCTCAGAGGGCGCCACACATTTGATGTACTTGCATCTACCCTTGATGATATCCACAGCCAATATCACATCCGTGACAAGATTGTCAGAACAACTACAGACAGTGGGTCTAATATTTTGAAGGTCTTCAGTGTCTTTGGGGTGCAGCAAGAGACTGACGTGACAGCAGCTGACACTGAGGCTGATGATGACACTGAGCATGAGGAGGAAGCAGCAGAGTTCCATGACATGTACACCATTTTGGAAGATGATACTGGGTTAGAGTATCATCTTCCAAAACACCAGCGATGTGCATGTCATCTGTTGAACCTAGTGGCAACAGCAGATGCTTCTGCAGCTGAAACTCAGAATGTGATCTACAGAAAGCTATCACGCTCTGCTTTTTCTAAGTGCCATGCTCTGTGGAACAAAACTTCAAGATCTTCAACAGCTTCTGAGGTTGTGGATGCGGAATGCCACCTGCAATTTATAAGACCAAACCAAACACGATGGTGTTCACTATATCTGGCTGTCGAAAGGGTGGTCCATATAATTAAAGACCAAGGTGAGGAGGCGATTCGGAACGTGTGTGGAGCCTTCAAAATAAACATGTACGTGCTCTCTGTAGTTATTTTACTGACTATTTTGCCATTATAAATCAAGGTTATTACTAAAGCTTGGTTTGCATATAAATATACAGGTGCATCTCAATAAATTAGAATGTCGTGGAA
>NW_015654698.1:0-2994 GCF_001515625.1 Sinocyclocheilus rhinocerous
AAAAAGCCAGGAAATTTCAGTTTTGACAATATGGGGCCTTTAAGGCACAAGTGATCCAAGTTGACCGTAACGCTTTCTCCAATAGTAAGTAATACAGACCCTCTCATCTCCATATAGTAAGACAATCTCTGCCTTTACAGCTTGTACCTCAAAAATCCTGCCAAAAAACATCTGTTTGGTTTTGATTATCATCATTAAATCATGCATTTTAAAACCATATCAGTTTGAACTTCTGATATACGGTTTTCTGAGCGCACACATCCGAAGCACGCACACAGGAAGCGGCTGTCACACAGCATGTGGATATTAAACTAAGTTCTCTTTCATGTCTTATTGTGCTTAAACTGTCAAATACACACAGGTTTGTTAAAAACACACATAAGTTACAAAAACACAGTCGCTTATGTCTGTGAAGGTAAACAGCTGGGAAAGAAATCGCAAGTTTATATTAGATTTGTATATTAAGTAACAGCAGCACCGTGGTTGGAAATGTGCAGATTAAGGGGCGGAGATATTATAATATAATCCCCTTCCTACATCACTAGGGGAGCGAAATCTGAGCAGCTCGTTTTTTTCACATGCTTTCAGAGAAAGGCTTACCAAAATAATGTTACTGGGTTGTCCTTTTTCACCTTTTCTGGGTTGGTAGATGCACCGGGGACCCAATTATAGCACTTGAACACGGAAAAAGTCAGGTTTTCATGTTATGTCCCCTTTAAATAAAATACATTAAAAATCAGTATTGGATTCTGCCGTGAAAACGTAAGATCGGTGCATCCCTAAATGTATGAATGTCTGAAATGAAGAAATTAAGATGTAAATGTTAGTATTGTTGCTGCATTTGGACGATAAAGTTCT
The DNA here is from genome assembly GCF_001515625.1 of Sinocyclocheilus rhinocerous. Lineage (NCBI taxonomy): Eukaryota > Metazoa > Chordata > Actinopteri > Cypriniformes > Cyprinidae > Sinocyclocheilus > Sinocyclocheilus rhinocerous. Next base: position 859 of record NW_015654698.1, read on the forward strand.
CTAATTTAAATAGCTAGCTGAGTTAATTTCAATGTATTTATTTATTTTTTGTGCAACTGTCTTATTTATTTAATATGTAATATGTTTTATGTCATAGAGCTATGCAGTTTCTGTGTGAATGATTGCATGTTTGTTGGTTCTAACAGGAAAGAGTTCTGTCTTTATTTATAACCAAGACTTCTTTTATAAAGGACACTACTTTCTCACATAATGCACTGAAGCAGACCCTGCATAGAGCCTCTCAAGCCATCGATATAAACCAATTCAGCACCACCACCATGGACAGCACCTGGTAATGTCGCACATAAGAAGGTATACCTTAAGCAACCTCCTAAGGTATAGTTCGGGGAACATGCCTAGAAAAGGTACACTTTTAGTTAAGACATACCTTTGGAGTCTTCGTAGCGTGCTAAGAGACAACGTTATCGGGAAACGCACCCCAGGTTAATAGATGTTTTCTCCAGGAATATATAATGAGTTTGGAAATTTGATCAAAATGCTTAATAAATGCATTACACTGTAAATAAACCCATTCGATTTTCAGTCGACAAAATCTACTGTAGCGCCTCATAAGCCAATGAGATTGCAACTTTGATCCACTGTGATGTGTTGCTTTGTAGCTGAAGTACCCTTGTTGCAGCCACCAAAACATACCAACAACTGACTGGATTTGTGCCTCTGGTCAAAATGGTCCATGTAAATCCCGAGGGCTCAGACTGGGCACAATAGATGAAGCCTTTCTTGCTCCGACGACTGAACGGCCTGAAGCAGGCCCGAAACAAGACTGACTGAGCAGTAGAAGAGGGCACCTTTAGAATCTAATCCCGTCTAGTAAGCAAAAATACTTTGCAATGCATACAGATGCAGCCTTCGGCCATGTTTGTGCCATAGCATCCAGCCCAGTGAACAAAGAAAATAGAGTGGGGGAACTATAACGTCAGAATCCGGAAGTGTAATTCGCCGTGGGTTCCTTCAAGATTTTACTATGGGGTTTTATATTGGGGTTTTTCAATTTATGAGTAAAATAAAGCCTGTGGTAAACATAACTTGACGATACTTTTACGTTTTGTTCTACAACGTAAATTACACGCATCCATACCCAAAACACAAATTTTGAAACAGTCATGTTAATTTTTGAAAACGTATGTTTTTTTTATACGTAACTAGATAAGAACGTTTGGGCTGTGAGTGTGTGCAGTTTACATTGTAGAACAAAACGTAAAAGTATCGTCAAGTTATGTTTACCACAGGCTTTAATTACACTTCCAGCTGACTCTCTTAAGGAAAGGATACATTTTTATGGTCCCTTAGTCCATTTGAAGCGAGGTGGAAACTTGAGGAACTGAATTGTGCAACCTTTTTCTGTAGTCAAAAGAACTCAAGGTTATTCATTTGACATTTCCACACTGCCCAATCCTGTATAAGTGGTATCATGTACTTGTTGCTTCTGATACTTTGAAACAAAAGGGGGGAATAACTCTCTTTGATGCCCTGAAACAGCTTGCTGGCAGGGAACAACCGAATATCTTGAACAGGGGACTGATTGAAGACCGGATGCCCTGTATTATCTAGAGGGGCAGACAGTCCTGAGGTGGACAGCACATTCCAGGGCCTAATTTATGGCCAGGCCCCCTCTCTGTCACATCAGACAAAGGGTTTGCTACATTTTGATTGGTGGACTAACACAAACAAACTGTTCAACACCATCAGATAAATTTCTAGGACGGTGGCCAGACATGTCTTAGAGGGCAAGAAGTCCTCTGGTACCAAGCCCGGGACTTCTCATTGATCCACATGCAGTTTCTACCCTTCACCTATCTAGAGAATAATTCCTAAGGTTTTGGCCTGTGGCTGCCATACAAATTCCTTAGAACCTCTGGATGCAGCAGAAGTGGGTGAAACACAGAAAGATCACAAAGACCCAGTCATTAATAACTGTTTTGAAGCCCTAACATTGATACAAACTACAACACATCCATTTCATACTTGTTCAGAGAAATAAGTATTCTCAGTGACAGTTATGTGTAGTGCAACATCTTACACAAATACATCTGTTAATAGACAAATGAATGCATGCATAACCGTATAATATTTTTTGGCATGTTTGTATATAATGCATTCAGAACATCGCCAAAG
>NW_015654699.1:0-114 GCF_001515625.1 Sinocyclocheilus rhinocerous
TGACAGAATAACTCGGCGGATATCGCATTTTGCGTAAAGTAAAAAATTTTATTTTCAATACCGACCAGATACAATACTGATTTTGGCGGAAACTCTTTTTTTTTTTTAATGGGG
>NW_015654699.1:283-926 GCF_001515625.1 Sinocyclocheilus rhinocerous
TCAGTTCCACGAAAGTTTTCCAGCATCCCGCCTCCACCCCAACACCTCACTACTAATCTAATTTCATCCCATTCTTGGGATGGGGGGGGAGTTCTCTGGGTTCGGGCTTTAACCCGAGCTCGGAGCCCTCCCTCTGGACAGCATGCCAAATATGCTACTAATTGCTCAATCATATTACATGTTAGTGCGAACTCGTGAAATGCTGTTTATCGCGTTTTGGAACCAAACTCTTCATATGGACCAGTCCACATTAATAGCGGTTGATCCATAAATCTGGAGCTATTGGACCTATGCAGACAATCTAATGTTAATCAAATTACAGGCATTGGAAGGCCTGTAAATGGTTGAAATTGAAAAGAGATATTAGGCAGCAGTTCCCAACCAACTTTGGTTAACCCTTGTGCGGTCTTCGGTCACTTCTGACCGGAGAATTTTACATTTTGAATTTTTAAAAATCATAGAAAATCTGGCTTCACCAGAATGGTACGAAACTTGGTGACTTTTATGGCACTTGGTATGTGAACACAAAAAAATAAAAATAAAAATTGAGGGCATGATTCGAAAAAGCTAAGTGCTCATAAAAAAAAGTAGTCACACTCATGGTCTTCGGTCAGAAATGACCGACCATAGGAAATGAATGGGG
>NW_015654700.1:0-1494 GCF_001515625.1 Sinocyclocheilus rhinocerous
ACTGTTCAAATGCGGAGTTTTGCACATCGTGTGTGTGTGCGTGTGCGTGCGCTGGCCAATCAGAGCAGACTTTCGTGTGTGTGTGTGTGTGAGAGAGAGAGAGAGACAGGGTCACATCACAGTGGAGTCAGCTGTCTTAACCGTGGCTTGTGTACTGCAAACACATACCAGCTTCATCACTGTGTCTGTCATGCAACTCTGTTCCCCTTTCGGGCTTGAACTGATGGTAAAACTAATGACATTATTTACTGTCTTTACATTTATTTTGAAAGATGAAGCTCGCGATTATGGTAAGGGGCGTTACATTTCCGACGAGTGCTTGCGGTGTTCGGCCAATCACAATGCAATTGTGCTTTTTCTGCTTGCTTCTTTAGTTGTTTACTACTAATCTGTTGTTCCATTTTGTGTACGGAAACAACAGTAAATTGTGTATTTGTCTCTTACAAAATTTTGCACAAATGCTTGTAGTAACCAAGGTGGGAAATATGCATGCAGAAGGTCAGCACAAAAAAACGGCCAGAAAAAAAAACATGTTCTTCCTCCTCAGATTTCTCCTTGGCCTTCACCACTTCTGCCATTCTGGCGGCGGCTTTGAGTGCAGGTGTCACATTCATTTTCTCTTCTGAATTATCATTGTCCACAGTGACTGTAAATCCTGCAGTGTCTTGTGATGAAACTATGTAAAAAAGGATGTAAACAGTGGGGTGTAATTGATGAAGCCATTCAGATGACAGCCACAATGTATTAAAAGGGAACCGAGTTCTGTTAGATTGATTAAACATTCTACTACACATCGAGCTGTATTCACTCAGGACTTCAGGACTTTCATGCAACATAGGCTCATTGGAAAATGTTACCTTTACCTAGATTTTCCCAAAAATATACATACAATTCACTGCTGTTTCCGTCTGAAATGAACACTAGAGGCAGTAAAACAACAACTTTTATTCCTTTTCATGCAAACTATTATTACAGTGGCAGGTTATTGATTAATTGAGATTTCTCACACGGTTCCTTGCACAACACTGTTATAATGACCTCAAAACACTTTTATCAAGTACAAAGATTTGAAATTTTAATATTTGCATCACACAATCAGCTCAATATGGCTTTTCCCTTACCAAAAAGTAGTATACTTCAAGTTTATTTTAATAAGTATACTTAAGTAAAGTTCAAGTATATTTTTAAGTATACTTTATGTAGTAAGTATACAAATATCAGTGTACGTGACCCCACTGACCCCTCACACCTCAGGTTTATCATCCAGTATGGTGACAGAGGCTCCGTCCCTCACCCAACCCTCAGCCCCTCGTGACACCATTGTCCTCTCCTTGGCTGACTGGGAAAGGAAACAGGAAATGCTGGAGAAACAGGGGAACCAGAGTAGCAGACTAACACACAGGTGGAATACATACAAAATCCATTAGAAAGTGTACTATCCTTTGGACGAAATTGGCCCACTTTCTAGTATATAAAAGTATACTTTTAAGTATA
>NW_015654701.1:0-694 GCF_001515625.1 Sinocyclocheilus rhinocerous
GGCCCGCCTTGGCTCTCTGCTCCACGGGCCCTGCCTCGGCTCCTGACTTCACCTTGGCTTCCTGCTCTGCCAGCTCTGCCTCAGTCCACTGTTGCTTCACTTCCTCATGGACCTGGCCGTGGTGGCCTTCTGCCCTGCTCTGGTGGTCTTCAGCTCTGCCTGCTTCATCCTGGTGTTCCTCAGCGCCGCCCTGGCTTCCTGCACTGCCGGCTCTGCCCTGGCTTCCTACACTGCCGGCTCTGCCCTGGCTTCCTGCTCTGCCGGCTCCACCCTGGCTTCCTGCTCTGCCTCGGCTCCCTGCTCCGCCTTGACTCCTGGCCCGCCTTGGCTCTCTGCTCCACGGGCCCTGCCTCGGCTCCTGACTTCACCTTGGCTTCCTGCTCTGCCAGCTCTGCCTCAGTCCACTGTTGCTTTCCTGCTCCGCCGGCTCTGCCTCAGTCCCCTGTTGTTTCACTTCCTCATGGACCTGGCCCTCCATCCGTACCCCTATTCCACCTCCGCTCCACCTCCCTCCTGGACTCTGGTCTGTTAAGGAGTGTCCGGAAGCCACTCCTTAGGGGGGGGAGCGGAGCTCAGCTAGAGGGCACCCTATCCTGTACCCTTTACCACTCACCCCGGACTCCCTTTCCCATAATCCTCTGCCTGGACACATCATCAATTGCAATCACCTGTCTTTCATCAGATCTCATCATCA
>NW_015654701.1:706-900 GCF_001515625.1 Sinocyclocheilus rhinocerous
CCTGTCTCTCATCAGATCTCATCATCAGTTCACAGCTGTCTCACATTAGAAGGACTTTAAAAGTAGCACACACTCTCTGACTTTGCTGGTGATTGAATGTTCTGTGGTTTCTACGTTTCCGTGTTTCCTTGCCTTCGTGTTTTGATCCTTGGACTGTTTTCTCATTTATGATTGTTTTGCTGCCTGCTCTGACC
>NW_015654702.1:0-474 GCF_001515625.1 Sinocyclocheilus rhinocerous
ATGTTAATATAGATAAATATGAGTAAAGTTTGACAATGGAAGCATTGTTGTGTTATTATTGATGTTTGATCGTCTATTGTGAGAAATAACAGTATTATCTTTCAGTAGAGCATGTTTTATAGGCTTGTATCTTATATAATCAGTTTCTAACAGCAAACACTCAGAATAAAGTGAGATGATCTGCTGATGATCTGAATGTGTTGATCGTCTGAGACTCATCAATATTAACAGAGCTGCTGAAAACACTCTTTCTTTCATGTCAATAGTTCCTGTTTTCACCTCATTTATTATGCTGATGTCTTCAGATCTCCTGTAAATTGTCATTTAAAGCTCATCTCATTGGTGTCAACAGACTGAGGCTTGTTCGTTACAAACATGTGACTTTATACTTTCAAATGTTTTTCTTCCTACATATCTGCTGTTATTTTTATAAAGAAACAGAATAATGTTAGAATAGAAATACAGATTTGGTAA
>NW_015654703.1:0-904 GCF_001515625.1 Sinocyclocheilus rhinocerous
GATTCATTGCCGATTTTGAACTCGATTTTGTGTAGCTTGTCAGTGTCAGGCGGATAGTACGCCTATCTGGCGATCCGTTAACTTTAAATGAGCCGTCCTAGTGACCTGTCGCGGTTATATTCACCTGTATTTATTCGCCTCCGGTCACATCGCGAAAGGGAGCAGCCACTATATGCACTAGGGGTGGGTGAAAAAATCGATACAGCATAGTATCGCGATATTTTCCGCGGCAATACTGTATTGATACACGGACGCCAAGTATCGATCTTTTATTATACTATTTGGTAGAATAATAAAATCAATTTCTTTACAATCCACTAGATGGTGGTGTTGAGTTTTTTTCTGGTGAGGTCAGCTGGGTCACCTTCAGCATGCAGTAAATTAGTAAAATAAAGAGGGCGGCATTGCGGAAAGTTGGAAAGCCCCTTCTGCGTTTAAATCGGATGTATGGACTTACTTCGGATTTGTAAACAAGGAGGGGATGTAAGTACGGATGCACCGAAAATATAGGCTACATATAATAATAATAATATATATGGCGCGCCGCGTCGCGCCCCGCCCGGCAGTGTTCAGCGCACATATTTCACTCGGCGCGCCGCGTCGCGCCCCGCCCGGCAGTGTTCAGCGAGCATGTTTCACTCTCCTCGTAACTGCGCGGTTTGACGCTCCACTCAATATTCCGATCTATGAATGTGCGTTCCGCTTGTGTACCGCTCATGCTCATCGGAAAAGCAAAGTCCGCTCAAATAACGCGCTGACAGTTCAGTTCAGCTGTACTGGGCAACCCTGCTAAAATAATGCTACCTTCAGTGACACTATGCTCTGCTATGCTATGCTCTGTTCATATGCTCTGATAATAATAGCTTTGTAGGACTATACATTATTTGGATAATTAGTCAAAAAA
>NW_015654703.1:1209-1541 GCF_001515625.1 Sinocyclocheilus rhinocerous
AACAAGCACAACTGTTGATTTTAATAATGCATTAGTAAATGTTGAAATTAACATGAACTAAGATTAGTAAATGCTGAAGAACTCAGCGATACTGTCTAACACTATACTTGTCACGTAGAATGAGAAATATATTTATAGAAACCTTGAAGTGCCCGCTTTTACCTGTTTACGTTTTGCTTATTTGACATTAAATGCATTATATAAGTCACTTTGGAATATCATAGCAAAAAAAATGCTTAGTAAAAATATGTAGTCCGGAAAATACAGTATAGCAAATTATTTTGCGCGACCCCCTGGCTTTGGGTCATGACACGGACCCCAGTTTGAAAACC
>NW_015654704.1:0-213 GCF_001515625.1 Sinocyclocheilus rhinocerous
AACAGTTGTCTCCATCTCACCAAGCTTCTTGCTGATGGTCTTGTATCCCATTCAAGCCTTGTGCAGATCTACGATCTTGTCTCTGACATCCTTTGACAGCTCTTTGGTCTTGCCCATGGTGGTGGGAGAGGAATGGAAGATACAGACTGTGTGGACAGGTGACTTATACACCTAACGAGCTGACATTAGGAGTAACTTCTTAAAGTGGCAGGA
>NW_015654704.1:387-544 GCF_001515625.1 Sinocyclocheilus rhinocerous
TTAATTTTTTGGTTGATATTCTGTCTCTATCCGTTAAAATAAACCTACCATAAAAATTTGTAAAAAATTGTGGGCAAACTTACAAAATCAGCAGGGGATCAAATAAAATGTTCCCCCCACTATATATATATATATATATATATACACTGAACAAAAT
>NW_015654705.1:0-1713 GCF_001515625.1 Sinocyclocheilus rhinocerous
CACATCACAGTCACTCACTGTCCGGTCTACCGTTCACTCCTACGACCTACTCTGGACTCTCTCTGCCAAATTCTCTTAGAACGGATTACCTGCTGTTCCTCCCATGATCCTCCAACGACTCCGTGGAAACGGCTCCACGATCTCCAACGTAACCGGCATACGATCCTCTCCGTCAGAACTCAGATAAGCACCCTGGAACCTTTCACTGTGTTGACTTTCACCTGCCTTTCACTCACCTATTCCAGTCCTCCACTTACCCAGTCAATAAACCATCCTGTTTTGCACTTACCTGTTGTGTCTGGCCTTGCTTTGTGACAACTGTTAGGGCATGGTGCACAATATTGCTCAAAATAACAAAATTATATTTACAAGAAACATTGTGTTGTGTGTCCCTGTATAGATAAAATGGACTTTAATTCAATTTGACACTGTGTCTTGTAGAGATTGATTTGATTTTAGTACGTCCATAATGTGTCAATGTTACAGCCATTTTAATTGCATCTTCAATCTTACAATTATGTTTGCATAAAAAAAGCTTTTATCAGTGCCAGAGTGGCATCATTAAATATTAGCCAAGCTCAATCTTCATATGTACTGACAGGATCAGTTACCAGGAAAAATGGCTTCTCATTATATATCAACTTATTTGAAAACCTCTAGAAACTTTGCTGAACTATAAATACATGCAGAAACAGTTCATATTAAACCTCATGAATTGAACTGTGCCACAGTAATGAGTATTTAAATGTTTGTACCTGATAACTCTGAAGCTGCTACCTCAGCCTATTCTGGCTCATAACCTTGGGTGTGTAACATTGACAAACTGCAGCTGTTCGACTAGTCCTCAGATGACAGATAATTTAAAATGTCACAGCCAGACGACCAAGGCCTGCTGCCCTCTCTAGCCTTCACAACTAGCCTCCAATTCCCTTTAAACATCTGTTTGCTAGGACTTTATCCCAATGCGTGAGAAAACTACATAAATACGCTCACCCCATCTCAGGCCCTCAGCTACAACTGAGAACAATAATACAGTTATGGTGTGGTCGTACATTATCTTTGGAGGGTGGGGTTTTGGACAGAGGGGGTGCGGCTGAAGTGAGCAAAATGGTTCCATAACAGCAGCATTATGCTGTTTGACCAATTCAGCCTTCTCTACACTGTAAAAAATGAGCGTAATTTTAAATGTAAAATATTGTAAAAATTCTATAGGAAAAAAAAGAGAACTGTTAATAAGTTAACAGTAAGTTCCTGTACTATATACAGGGAAAAACTGTACAAGATCTAACCAGACATTTCATGTAATTTTACAGTAAAATGCTGTTAATTGTACAGTTTTAACTCTTTCCCCGCCTGCATTTTTGAAAAAGGTTGCCAGCCACCACCAGTGATTTGGATGATTTTCATTAAAATTTGATGGCCTCCAGTATATTTTACTGTATGAATATTTGAATATGCAATACACTAAAATAAAGATCAGAGCCTCTACTTTTAAAGTCGGCATGAAACGGAAGTTGCGATTGTCTTCTTCTCTACTGTGACGTATATCCGAGTGAAACGGCATCTGAAATGAGAGGGCGGGACTTGATTTCGTCATTCGGGAATTGATTGGATCGTTGGAAGTTGGGGCGTTGCTAACAAAATGGAGGCAGATCTGAATGCCAGTTTGCAGTTAGTGGTGGGGGATTTCTCTCCACTGGATTCACAGCCGAC
>NW_015654705.1:1752-1856 GCF_001515625.1 Sinocyclocheilus rhinocerous
ATAGCTATGTGAAAATAAGTGTATAATTGGAACAGTTCATTGTTGGAGCTGAGGCACACGTGAGAGAGAGAGAGAGAGAGAGACTGCCTGAATGACTGAGCGCG
>NW_015654706.1:0-580 GCF_001515625.1 Sinocyclocheilus rhinocerous
TCCACGACATTCTAATTTATTGAGATGCACCTGTATATATAATATGAGAGACAGCGAGAGAATGAAAGAAGGAAGAAATTAATACTTTTATTTAACACATTAAATTGATCAAAATTGACTAATGAAATGTATTATTTAAAGTCCCCCTGTAGTCAAAAATTGTCTCTTAAAACTCATCTTTGATCATCAAAATTATATATTTAAATGTTTTTTCTTGTGAAAATAATTTTCTCATGCCTTAAAATAGCTTGAATGTAACTCTACACCTTTGCCTCATTTACTATACGCAGAGGCGGACAAAGTACTCAACTCCATTACTTGAGTGAAAGTACAGATACTGCTGGTCAAATATTACTCCATTACAAGTAAAAGTTGTAAAGACAGATTTTTATTTAAGTAAAAGTACAGAAGTACATGTTTTTAAAAGTACTTAAGTACCAAAAGTAAATTTCCTTTATGTCAATGCACTGTTTTTTATTGTTGTACGTAATACTTGCAATACTTCTGAATCAACTTAGAATACATTACACCTATGGAATACACTGACTAGCTTGTAGTATCTTTGGAATAAAGAGCTTTT
>NW_015654707.1:0-496 GCF_001515625.1 Sinocyclocheilus rhinocerous
GAAGATCTATTCAAGTAAAGATTGGGAAAGAATTTTCAGAGATAAAGGTAGAAAATGGAACACATTTTCATTAGAGTATAATTAGTCCTTTATTATTTTCTATTATGGTTAATGATGTGTTTTTAAGTGTTGAAAAAGGAATAGGAATTTCTCTTTATGCAGATGATGGTGCAATCTGGAAACGAGGGAGGAATTTAGAGTTTGTTGTAAGGAAAGTGCAAGAAGCAATAACAGAAGTAGAAAGGTGGTCATATAAGTGGGGTTTTAGATTCTCTGTTGAAAAAAAACTAAAAATGTATTTTCAAAATGTAGGATTAGTAAAGAGGTAAAATTGAAATTATATGGTCAAGATATAGAAAGAGTATCATGTTTTAAATTTTTGGGTATATGGTTGGATGAAAAACTCCCGTTTAAAATACACATTAAAACAATTTTGATAAATGTAAAAAGATAATGAATGTTATGAGATGTTTAGTGGGGAAAGAATGGGGGGCTG
>NW_015654708.1:0-1841 GCF_001515625.1 Sinocyclocheilus rhinocerous
GCTTATTGTCCCCATAAACTATGATCCTTCCTCTTTTTCGGTTTGTACCTCATCTTTTAATGCCTTTGAAACTATCTCGATAGACTCTCTTCATGAACTGGTTATGAAGTTAAAACCAACCACATCTGTAACTGACATTATTCCAGCACGCCTACTTATTCAGGTTTTTGATGTTATTGGGCCTTGTATCTTAGAAATAATAAATAAGAGTCTTTCTGTTGGATTTGTTCCAGAATATCTAAAGCATGCTATTGTTAAACCATTGTTGAAAAAATCTAACCTTGATGTGACCGTTCTCTCAAATTTTAGGCCAATTTCTAATCTATCTTTTATCTCTAAAATCCTTGAAAAGGTCGTTTCTGTCCACAGAGTTTTTGAATCTTTGCAGTCTGGTTTTAGGAAACATCACAGTACAGAATCCGCTCTCTTAAGAGTGTCAAATGATATTTTATTATCTGTTGATTCTGGGAACTCTGTAATACTTCTCCTGTTGGATTTGAGTGCGGCCTTTGATACGGTCGATCATCACCTTTTTATCTCTCGTCTTGAATACTGTGCAGGTATTAGAGGTCATGTCTGGTTCAAGTCTTATTTGAACAATAGAACCTTTTCTGTTTATATAAATGGATGTTTATCCACCAAAGCGCGTCTGACCTGTGGGGTTCCCCAAGGATCTATTCTTGCTCCCATTTTGTTTTCTTTATGTAGCAGAGTGAGGTATAGACCCAGTATGATTGGCTGGCGTTACCCAAACAGGTGAACCTCAGTGTTTGTACTTTATCATGATTGGTCAGTTGGGTAGGTTTCATGAGCCAATTAGTGCCTGTGTTGTGCATATAAAAGGGGGAAGTGTTTGGTTGCTTGGGATGCATCATCCTTGGTACCGCCCCTTTGTGACATGTGGCGCTTTGAATGAGTGCTAGCAGTTGAGTTATCATCCTGTCTGTCGTGTACTGGCTGTTGGCCAGTTTTCAGGTTTGTGCCTGTTTTAAAAATGCCTTTTGCTTGTTAAATGGAGAGGCTTATTACCTTTGTTTGTTTTTATAAGTTACTGGTAAAGACGTGTGATGTATTGAGACCTGGTGTGAAGTGTTGTATTTGTTTTTATCAATTGTATGTTAATAAAGTGACTTGTTTATACTTATATTTATTATTATTATGCTCACCCTGCCTTTGGCAACGAACCTGTGTCCCTTTGTTTAGGGCTGTTATGTCCCGGTGTATTCCGGGTGGCATAGTCGACTATAGGATTTTTCTTATTATTGGCAATTTTCAATCTCCTGACCACTTACTGCCACATTTATATATGCTCCCTTTGGGCTCAGTTTTTAGAAAACAGTATTTTTTCACTTTTATGCAGATGACACTCAAATATATGTGCCCATCAAGCAAAATGACAATTCTGGTTTGTCTGCCCTAACTGCCTGTTTGTCAGATATTAAGGCTTGGATGTCCAAACATTTTTTGAACTTAAACGAGAGTAAGACTGAGGCAATTGTGTTTGGACCATTAGCTTTTTCTGGCATCTTAAATCAAGTGTTAGGCAGCTTAGCTGCTTATGTAAAACCATCTGTTAAAAACCTGGGTATTTTCTTTGACTCTGCCCTGCTATTTGATAAGCAGGTAAATGCAATTATCAAATCGTGTTTTTTCCAGCTGAGACTACTGGCCAAAGTTAAAAGTTTTTTTTAACCCTTGTTGAGTTCGAGAACGTAATCCATGCATTTATATCTTCCCGTCTGGACTACTGCAATTCATTCCTATATGAACCGCTTGCAATTAGTCCAAAATGCAGCTGCTAGACTCCTTACTGGCACTCGTAAATTTGAGCACATCACCCC
>NW_015654708.1:4033-13171 GCF_001515625.1 Sinocyclocheilus rhinocerous
TTATCAAATCGTGTTTTTTCCAGCTGAGACTACTGGCCAAAGTTAAAAGTTTTTTTTAACCCTTGTTGAGTTCGAGAACGTAATCCATGCATTTATATCTTCCCGTCTGGACTACTGCAATTCATTCCTATATGAACCGCTTGCAATTAGTCCAAAATGCAGCTGCTAGACTCCTTACTGGCACTCGTAAATTTGAGCACATCACCCCCGTCTTACTCTCTCTGCGTTGGTTGCCGGTTCATTTTAGAGTAGAGTTTAAGATTTTACTTTGTTTTTAAGGTCTTAAATGATCTGGCACTGTCTTATTTATCTGAACTTGTGACTGTTAACATATCTGCGAGATGTTTAAGGTCATCAAATCAGAAACTGTTAAAGGTTCCTAGATCAAGGTTAAAAAGAAAGGGAGACCGGGCTTTTGCCATAGTCGGCCCTAAATTGTGGAATAGCGTACCTTATCTATTAGGATAATCTCTTCAGAATCTTGTTCAGAATTCCAAAAGAGACTGTTGTTTGAAATCCGAGCAAAAAGAAAACAAGAAGATGAAGAATTGATGCTCTTACAGCAAATAGTTACTTGCTTTCAGTTTTTTCATTTTTTTTTAATTGCTAACAAGCTTTGGTCGATACTGAAGCCATATGTTCAAAACTCTTCACACATCCAGTGAAACACATTTATGCAGACCAAACTGTGAATCAGTTTTCATTGCTTTCACACAAAATGCATTCAACGACCACATTTTCCAAAATCTATGAACCCTTTTATCATTCATACTTCATCAATCATACTGGTAAAAAAAAATAAAAAATGTATAGCCTCAATGCACTGTAAGTCGCTTTGGATAAAAGCATCTGCTAAATGCATAAATGTAAATCATACACTATATATTTTCAGCATATTTTTCAAATGCTAACACAAAACTAATAAAAGCACATGCAAATCAGAATGATGGAAAACTTTGTGCACTTTTGCAGTAATTATTGAAATATACAATCTTAGCAGATTATTTAGAATGGAATTGAATAATTACTCCAAAGACAACTAACTGCAATTTCAGCTGAAAGCCAAGCCAGGTGTCCTATTTTTTGTCTTTTCTTCTTCTTTCTTTTTTGGTTATCTTTTGAAAAATCAGGATGGCTTCAGAAAGATTTTGTTTGAAAACATTAGTGGCAGAGAGAGGGAGGACTAAAACCCTCACAATACTGTACATCCATCCATCTATTCCATACATTTTCCCTAGCGCTTGTCCTATGTAGGGTCATGAGGAGGCTGGAGCCTTTCCTGGGTCAGAGGAAACCAACATCAACACGGAGAGAACATACAAACTCCACATAGAAAGGCCTCCTGGAGCAGCTGGGACTCCAATACTGCACATACTGAACCTCATTATACCAGACATGCTGTTGATGGGGGTTTTGTCTATTTTATTTTTTATTATTGCTTCAGGAATTTATTATTTTTTTCAACTTTTTTTTTTATTGTTTTTATTTTTATTTTTAACATGTAAATTTTGTAAATGTTAATGGGTTTCTGTTTTTTGGTGTGTAAAGATATAGGGGGGAAATACTGCTTTTCTGATTCATTCTTTGTGCTGTAATATAGTCAGTAAAATGAAAAGATGTTATTCTTATCCTATAATGAAATAATTATGTGACAAATCATTCAAACTTCAAAGATAAAAGTTCATAATTTATGTAATGCTCCTCGTTGTTAGTGTTTTTTTTTTTTAAATCAGTGTGTTATGAATGAATTGTATATTTTCTGAATGGGAATTGTTGCCAGTGTTATGGTGAAACGAGCTTATTTTGAGACATATATGAAGTGTTTTGACGTCACACTCGACGTCACTTCCTGTTTGTTGCTGCTGTGTGTTTTGAGTTGGAGCTCCGTCAAGTTAATTCTTTGTCGTCTAATTTTTTATCTTAAAATCAATTTTATACACCATCATTTTCGTTTCTATAATGTGTGAATATATCCCCTATCGTATTCTACAACAAAAACAATAAGAGCGGCTAACGTACTGCGCCATGTTACAACAGTAATACCCATTCTCTCAAGAAAGAAACTCGTAGTCTTGAGTGCAAATGGAGAAAAACTAACTTGGAAGTTTTTAGAATTGCGTGGAAAAACAGTATGTCCATCTATAGACAGGCTCTAAAAGCTGCCAGGGCCGAGCATATCCACAAACTACCAAATAAAATAACCAAAACAATCCAAGGTTATTATTTAGCTCAGTGGCTAGATTAACAAATAACCAGACGCCAGCCGATCTAAATATTCCCTCACAGTTTAATAGTAATGACTTTATGAATTTCTTCACTGATAAAATAGATAACATCAGAAATACAATAACAAATGTAGATTCTACAGCGTATAATACTTCAGCTTCATTCATCGCACCAAAAGATAAACTGCAGTGCTTTACAATTATAGGACAGGAAGAGCTAAATAAACTTATCACTGCATCTTAACCAACAACATGCCTGTTAGATCCTATACCCACTAAATTACTGAAAGAATTGTTACATGTAGCAGAAGAACCGCTTCTCAAAATTATTAACTCGTCGTTATCTTTAGGTCAGGAAGCCAAGGCAGAGCCCTTGGAGCAGAAAGCCAAGGCAGAGCCAGGAGCCAAGGCGGAGTTGGGAACCGAGGTGGAGCTGGCAGCAAGCATCGAGCCAGCAGAGCAGGAAGCCAGGGCAGAGCTGGCAGAGCAGAAAGCCAGGGTGGAGCTGAGGAACACCAAGACGGAGCAAAAGACCACTAGGGTGAGGCAGGCAGAGCTGAAGACCACCAGAGTGGAGCTGGAAACCACCACGACGGAGCAGAAGACCACCAGAGCAAGGCAAAAGACCACCATGGCGGAGCAGATGGAGCAGAAGACAACCACGGCAGAGCAGACAGAGCAGAAGACCACCAGAGCAGGGAAGAAGACCACCACGGTGGAGCAGACGGAGCAAAAGATCCCCACTGCGGAGCAGAGACCACCACAGCGGAGCAGATGGAGCAGAAGATCCCCACGATGGAGCAGACAGAGTAGAATACCACCAGAGCAGGGAAGAAGACCACCACAGCAGAGCAGAAGATCCCCACGGTGGAGCAGACAGAGCAGAAGATCCCCACGGCGGAGCAGAAGACCACCAGAGCAAGGCAGAAGACCACCACAACGGAGCAGATGGATAAGGAAACCGGGGCCGAGACCTCGTAGGAACTGAAACATAGGAAACAGACAGTGTACTTATGGCCCCAAAGAGGTAGAAGGCACTGAGAGTTCATTAATAGTTTCCTTGGCCACGACAGACAGTGTTGAAAGTACATTGATGGCCTCCTTGGCAGTTACTGGACAGACAAAAGGTTCAAACTTAAATGCATTGACTGAAGCGGTAGAGACAAACAGTTCACAATCAGACACATTTGGGAGAACTGGACAGGCAGATAGTCCATAATTCGATTCATTAAGGAAAACTGGATGGGCAGACATTATACAGGCAGTTCATAATTAGACTCATTGACTGGAACTGGCAAGACAGACAGTTCAAAATTAGACTCATTAACTGAAATTGGCAAGACAGATAGTTCAAAATCAGATTCAACAGCAGAATTTAGACAGAAAGATGGTTCAGAAACAGCACCTTTGGCCGTAACGGGGCGAGCAGAGAGGTCAGGGGCAGCCCTTTTGAACAAGACAGGACAGACAAAGACTTCAAAGACGACCTCCTTGGTCTTGTCAGGACAGACAGAGAATTCACAGATGGCCTCCATAGCCGTTACGGGACAGGCAGAGAGTTCACAGACAGCCTCCATAGCCGTGACAGGAAAGGCAGAGAGTTCACAGACGGCCTCTAATAGCCGTGATGGGACAGGCAGAGAGTTCATAGACGGTCTCCTTGACTGTAACAGGACAGGTAGAGAGCTGATAAGTGGATACCACTGACACTTCTGGAGGTTCTGCAGCGAATGCCACCACCTCTGGTGGTTCTACAGCAGTAGCATCAGGAGTTTCAACAAATGCAGAGAATTCCAAGACAGCGCTTGTGGTCTTGACAGAAGCATCAGGAAACAGGGAGAATCCATTTACATTTTCCTTGACAGAGTATATACGGAGTTCAGTACACTCTTCGACCGTGACATGACGGGCTGAAAGTGCATTGCTGGGTGCCACCACCACACAAGGGGCTGAAGCGAGCACCGCCGCCTCAGGAGGTGCTGAAGCATATGCCGCCACCTCTGGGGACACAGCAGCGATTGCCACTACCTCGGGAGGTTCTGCAGCGTCAGCTGCCACCTCTGGAGAAATCATAGTGGACACTGCCACATCGGGAGGTTCTGTGGTGGTGTATGCAGCCCAAACCCACATTAAACGATCCCCATCATGGGAAGCGCTTCAGACAGGGGAATAAGTTCAGGAACAGGAGGGCTAGAGTGAGTGGGTTTGGGGATACCAGCTGCGCCTGCTGACACCAGCGGTGGATCCTCCACGCTGGATGCCAGTCTGGGACACTGACGAACTGACTTTGGAGATCTGGGTGCAACAGACAGGAAGTAAACAGTCTCTGGATGATCAGCTGTGACGTGACGAGACTCTGGACGATCAGCTGTGAAGTGACGATACTCTGGGCGACTAGCTGTGAAGTGACGAAACTATGGACGATCAGCTGTGACTTGACTTGACTCAGGAAGATCAGCGGTGACTTGACTCAAGAAGATCAGCAGTGACTTGACTCAGGAAGATCAGCGGTGACTTGACTTGACATGACGAGACTCTGGAAAGGTGACCATGACAGGATGAGACTCTGGGCTGGCAGCCATCTTATGAAAAGTCCCTGTGTTGGCTGCCATTTTTTGACAAGTCTTTGGGATGGTAGCCATTTTGTGAACAGCCTCTGGGTTGGCACCCATTTTGTGAAGAGGTTCTGCCTCTCCCACAGTGAATGGAGAACCACATAACAAAAGAGCATAGTCCATTAAGTCTCTCAAACTACAATTAAATTCCCCTCCAGGTAACCATGATCTTGTTGGCTGATTGAGTCCATAACGGAAAATGTCTTTTAACATGATTTCATAAAATTGCAGGCTTTATTGAAAGAGCGTAGTCAAAACAGGCAGGGTCAAAACACCAGCAAACAGAAACATCAAAGGTTCAGGCAAAAGAGTAATCCACAGAACAGTCAATGGTCAGGGCAGGCAGCAAACAATCAGGAAACCAGGTAAACAGTCCAAGATACAAAAACACGAAGGCAAGGCAAAACAAGGAAACACTGGTAGGAACACGGAAACTAGAAAACATACAGGCTAACATTCAATCACCAGGAAGTCAGAGAGTGTGTGTGCTACTTTTAAAGTCCTTCTAATGTGAGACAGCTGTGAACTGATGATGAGATCTGATAAGAGATAGGTGATTGCAATTGATGATGTATCTAGGCAGAGGATTATGGGAAATGAAGGTGAGGGGTGAGGGGTGAGTGGTAAAGGGTGCAGGATGGGGTGCCATCTAGCGGAGCTTGTGGGCACTCCAGTTAGAGATCGTGACACCTATCAAGGACTGTATAGTTCTAAATATGTGCAGCATTGAGAGGCTGTTGAGACTTCAGACTATTGTGTTGTATTAAAATAAATCTGTTTCTGGTAATTAATTTGGATTTTGTTGTTGTTTACTGTAAAGTCTGTTATATTGTAAATATTGTTAGTAGCAGATGAGAATCTGTAAAGACTAATCAGCAGCCATTTTTTACACTTATATCCTGGTTTTGATATGTTTGATTTATATAACTTTTTGAAATAGGTAAGTTTGTAACATATAGCCAAATTATTATTGCTTTTTTGCTTCTCACATTACTAAAGAAAATAACTGCATTCTTGACACTGTTAAAATATTCCACTTGTATCCTTTAGGGGGAGCAAGTGGTGAGGAAGTTGACAGAGTCATAAGTTTGATATGTTACAGAGAGCTGCCTTTATATATTCAGTTAAAAAACACTCAGAGTACAGCTGTGGGGGAAATGCATTCATGGATTATAACTTTGAATAATACAGAATGAAATTCAATATTAAGAGAAGATTCTAAACAGTTTATAGTC
This sequence comes from Sinocyclocheilus rhinocerous, assembly GCF_001515625.1. NCBI lineage: Eukaryota > Metazoa > Chordata > Actinopteri > Cypriniformes > Cyprinidae > Sinocyclocheilus > Sinocyclocheilus rhinocerous. The sequence goes on from NW_015654708.1 coordinate 10,109, forward strand.
TGTTTTGGACACATAAACTCCCCGGTGTCAGGTGACACAAGAAAGTGAAACTATTATAGCAGGATCCATTTTGTCATATGAGGAAATAAACGACATTAAGAGAGAAAAACACAGTAAGTATCACTATTTTACAATCATCTTTGATAACTAAAATAAATCAAGTCTGGTTTAAAGTGAAGTAAACAATAAGCAGTATCAGATATTTTGAAAGTTGTTTAAATTACATTAGAAGATAAAACACAGAGTCTGTAAATCGTCAGATTCCGCCTTTCATTTAACACAGTGCTTGTCTGAATTTGAAATGCTGTTATGCTGTAATTTGATTCTATGTAAATAATAACCCTAACCTCATGATGAAAGGAAGGATGAAACTGCTTTTACAGTTTTTCTGAATTGCTAAAACTTTCTTGAAACCATCACTCATTTTGATGGTTATCTGGGATAAGCGATTAGTCAACAGAAGAGAAGGATGGCAACGCGTGAGTGTTTTGCATAATACTTGTTATAGATCTATTGTTTAAATTATTACTTGCTGCTAGGAAGGAATATTTCGTTTTCTCTCTTTATTTATTCCTTCCCTTTTCTAACTTGTACTTATTTAAACAAGGCCTAAAACTTGGTATTTCAAGCACTTCCTGTGTCTGTTTGCCTCTTTAAGAAGAATCGGCAAAATGACTAAATGTAAATGATGTGTGTAGGTCATTACTGTGAGGCAAAGGTGGATTTGAGAAAATTAATTGCTGAGATGATTCATAACTCCCTCTGTGGATTCACATCTTTATCTGCTTTTAGATGAAACCATGGCCTTCAAAATGAATTTCTCTGAAGAACATGAAACAAAGATAAAGACAGTCAAGAGGTGAGGAAACTTGATATGTTTCACATTTTTTATGTTCAGAAACAATAAATGCATACTACATTCGCATTTTAATTTTTAGTCTGATTCAGGGAGGTGAATCAGATTTACCTGAACACAGCAATGTTTCTGTGAGGAAAAAACAACCAATGGATCTTTCAGATCGCTACAGAGAGGAAAACTCTTCTGTTGAGTCCAGGTGAGATATTATGATTGTCAGATATACTGTAGCTGTGGTGCGTTATGAACATTGCATGGAAAACACTTGAGTAATTTAACTTGATTACTGTAATTAAGTATTATTTTGTACAATTTAAAAAGATTACTTGTACTTTTACTTGATTACAATTCTGAAGAAATAGAGTTATTTTTACTCCTCACAATTTTGTTTGTAAATTTAAAAGCTATTTTTGCATTTTTATTTTATCTTATGCACATTACAGTTACAACTATAAACACAATCTCAAAACTACACACCAACTTGTGCAAACTTCAAACTTCCAGGTCAAAGTCAAACATTTTAATCAAAAACATATTCTCTTTTGTCAGAATCTAATCTTTGGCCTCAGATGACAAACAAACCTGTCAAATACACAGACTATTTTCCTGCCTAGAGAACACTAGTGAGATCAATTCAAAACACTGATACAAAAACCTCCTTTTGGGAAACAGGAATCCTGCAAGTCAATGACTGTTACAGTATGCAGCATAAATAGAGTGGTGCAGATAGAGCGAAAATGAAATTCAGCAATAAGCTGTAAGAAATATTTACGTTCATTAAACTACTGTAAATTGATCTTACAGTAGATGAAAAGCACTAGAAAAGTAAAAAAACCAAACAACTGAATATACAGTAAACACACATTGGAATATACTGTCAGTTACTGTACAGCAATAAATAAATAAATAAATTCAGCATCCTCTGCCAAGATGTATTACAGTATTGGTACAGTTTTCTCGTTTGCTTAAACACATTTCTTGAAATTGTGACTCCTTTTCTCGAAACTCTAAACACAAATCCATAACTTCTCACCCAATTCCCCATACTTCCTATTTTCAGGTCAAAATTAAGCTCACCACTAAAAGTTATCTCATCTGAAGTACTGCTACTCTTCTGTCATTATATTTGATCTGTAAGTAGTATTGAAGGCCTGTAGATGAGCCTGTAGTCCAGCTGTCCTCATGCACATGAACATGATCAACTACAGCGCTGTGTATTTCATCAGGAATAAATGTACTTTTACCCCGTCCCCTTAATTTTTCTTTTCCCCTCTTCTTCCTCTTTGTCTCCAATTAGTAGGATTCATTTTCCAAATCACAATCACCTGTGCTCCTTTTTATATCATCCTGAGATTCTGAGCTGTGTCATCAGTTTTGCTACTTAATGATTACACTTGGATAAATGTGTGCTATTTGTGTTCATTTTGTGATTCTTGAGGTAGTTATATTGTGAGTTTGTGTTTTCTAAATGAGAACATGGTTAAGCCTGTGCAAAAAGATGCTGTTCTTGTATACAGTTTCACAGAAACCACTGAGCAAATTGGAACGTGTGTGAAAACAGGTGAAATGTGTTAAAAGTTTTGAGAAATGTGTCTTTGTTTCGAGAACTGTATGAATGGTTTGGAAAATTGTGCCAAATGAATCAGTTATAGTGTGTTAGCAATCGATAAATACTGTAAATATGGAAAACAGAAGCTCAAAAATGCAACGAGTTTGTTTTAATGCATCAAGCACACACATTTCAGCTTCAGTTATAACTTTAGTGATGCTCTTACCAGGGAGTGGATAAGTCGTATTACAATTAAATATTGAGTAAGAATTAGGACTATCAATTAATATTTTTTAATCAAAATAATTGCATGATTTGCTCATTAAATAATTAGTCGCAAATAATTCTATATCAATATTTGTTGAGAAAAAAGGAAACTCTCCAAATGCCCCAAATAACCAATAGGTAACAGCAGTGGCTGAAACAACTCCAGTTGTTCTACAGTTCACCTCCAACTCCATCACCCTGAACGTAGGAGCTCCACAGGGCTGTGTCCCCTGCACATTTTATTTTATTCTTTTTTTTTTTAATCTTTTTTTTTTTTCATACCTATATTTATATATATATTTTTCTTGTGTTTGTATTCTTTAATAATTGCGCTGTCCATGGAGCGGACCTGACTTACATTTCACTGCTGGTCATATATTCTCTATATAAC
>NW_015654708.1:14973-21770 GCF_001515625.1 Sinocyclocheilus rhinocerous
GAGGACCTGACTTGGACTTCACACATCCAAACTCAGGTTATTAAAGCCAGGCAAAGACTGTACCATCTGCGACAGCTGAGAAAATTCAGGGTTTCGCCAGCAATCCTGAAAACTTTCTATTCAGGGGCCATAGAAAGTGTATTGACTCAGTGTATCTCAGTGTGGTATGGGAACAGCTCCAGTCAAGACTGCAAAGCCCTGCAGAGAGTTGTGCGCTTAGCTGAGCGCATCTCAGGGTCTGCTCTCCCCTCTCTACAGGACATCTACCTCAAACGCTGCAAAAGCAGAGCTGCTAAAATCATCAAGGACTCCAACCACCCTGGTAACTGTCTTTTCATTTTGCTGCCATCTGGTAAGCGCTTCGTAGCCTGATGGCAAAAACCGAGAGACTTAGGAGGAGCTTCTTCCCCCAGGCCATCAGGCTCCTAAACTCAAACTCAGTCTCTTAACACCAACATGACTTCACTTAATTATCAGTAAGACACTTAATATACTGACATTGCCACTTGCACACAGCAATTTCTGTTATATTTTATTTATTTACTTTTTTAACTCTATTGCTGCTATCGAACTACCCTGTACAACCTGTTTGCACATTCTTCTCTTGTACATTCCTGTCCTGCACATTTTATTTTATTCTTTTTTTTTTTAATCTTTTTTTTTTTTCATACCTATATTTATATATATATTTTTCTTGTGTTTGTATTCTTTAATAATTGCGCTGTCCATGGAGCGGACCTGACTTACATTTCACTGCTGGTCATATATTCTCTATATAACCATGTATGTGACAAATAAAAATCTTGAATCTTGAATCTTGAACAAAGAAAGGCCACAAAGATCTATCCAAATCCATTCATACATATGTTTGGAGACCTTTAATAGACATAAATTACAACATATTCACCTCTCTCTCAGATAAAGTACAGTTTACGTTGATGGCCATTGACTGTTAACATAACAGTTCACGGGAGCAGGCATATTAACATGGTTAACATGGTATGAATAGGTGATAGTTCAACGGTTCCCTATCATGATTGGACTCTTTTTGTTCCCCCTGATGTTGGTAATAATTTGAAAGAGGTTTGGTAAAGAAATATTTCATGGGTGAAATGTTAAAGACACTGTTAAACTTTGTACTCCACTGTATGCAATTGAGTTCCACACTAGGGCGGGCAAAACCATGGCCACCTCGGACACAAGTGGCCAACCACATTCCTGGAATGGAGAAGCGCCAGATTCCAATCTCCTCAAGTCAAGTCAAGTCACCTTTATTTATATAGCGCTTTTAACAATACAGATTGTGTCAAAGCACTTAACAGTATAAAATTGTAACATGTTAAGCATGAAAGTACTCCGATGAGTCCTCCTCATCAGAAAGGGATAAAAGTTTCCTTCTAACAGACACTTCCTGTTCTGAGTCTGAGTCTTGTTACCGGGAAGACAGCAACAGGAACACTCCCTGGTTCTGAGTCTTTCGTCCAGAGAGACACTAACAGAAACACTAAAGTTCTGAGTCTCCGGTACATCCAGAGAGACAGTACCAGATGACAAGCTGTCAAGGAAAGAGACTTCAAGACCGCTAAGATTCAACTCAGCTCGTGAGTATACCTTCCTTATCGAATTTGGCTGCCCTTCAGTTGCAAAGGACCCAGCAGTGACAGACCCCGTCTGACTCTTGCCGCTCCGAAAGCAGCGCAGCCCAGTCCACAAAGGACCTCCACAGTGGCAGACACTGCCTGAAACACACGGCTCCTCAACGACGCAGCCAGGCTGCAAAGGACCCCGTGAAGACCCATCTGACCCAGCTGCCCGGTCCATGCTCTAAGGACCCCCTGTGGCACAACAGAAGTTCAGCATCCTCCAGGTCAGCGCATCGACGGCTACCGGAACGCAACTCTGTGCCCTCCCCACTGCACGCAGTCTGCATCACCAGTGGAAGACTTCTCTACCACCGAACTGATCACCCGCCTGTTGAACGAAATTATAAATTTACCAAACCTCTTTCCTAAAGACCTTGGCTTAGTTTATACCTGCAGCCTAGGTATTTCTAATCTGTTTGATAACATTTACTTGGGGTCAGCATTACAAATAATAGCTATATTATTTGTTCAGCGATACATAAGCAGTTATTTATCGTTAATTCAACCAGAGCCATTAAGTGGTTCCCATAAGCAACATTACCATAGAAATCTCTTCCATTGCTACATTAATGATCCAAGGCTCTACTAGCTAGCTAAACCATCAATCTTTCAGATAAATCGGTTGACCAGCTCCCTCCAGTGTATGAAATTCAAATTGTTGAACAGCTTGTGGGAAACACGCCCGCATTGCCAAATTAACTTTTACTGGTGCACTAAACTAAGTGAGGTGGGAATTGGTCATCTGATATACTCATAACCGCACCTTGAGTGATGTGTGATCCAAAAATCACAACGTCTTAGGTGACGTGAGTCTCACTTACTACATAATTGGCGTCCCAGGGTGATTTTAAGATTTAAACGAGCCTGTTGATTTATCAACACAAGATAATTCACATAAAATAATTCAAGTGTAATTACTTTAAAAGGAAACTAAGCTTCTCAGTTTGGTCAGTTACTATTTGTAAAGCAGGTGGTTCCTCCCAAGCCTGATTCATAGTTTTTTACTCAGCACTGTGGTACTATTTATGAACGTGATTTGTTGCAGTTGAATTGTTTGCCATAAAAAGAGTTGTGGTTTAAGCTTTGGACCATTTTACAGTGGCATAGATCTGGTAAGGGTTTCCTCAATCAGGAAACTGTACTGTTAACAGAAGTTGTAATTACAGATTATAGCTAATTGCTACTGGAGTATAGCCAAGGGTTGTTATTCCTTGTAAGTCTATCAAGTAAGTTTCCTTGTGAAGCTTAGATAAGTGTCCGATAAGGGTAATTACCTCTGACAACTCATAGCCAAGTGCTAACATTTCATCACTAGTCAGTGTGTCAATTACACTGTCCCAGTGATTCTAACTATTAACACCTTTGTGGCAAACGTTAAGACAGATTAGTTGCTAAGTGCAGTAAATTATCTGTCAAAGATGGTTGAATTAAAGGGATAGTTCACCCAAAAATGAAAATTCTGTCATAATTTACTCACTCTCATGTCGTTCCAAACCTGTATGAGTTGCTTTCTTATGTTGAACATAAAAGAAGATATTTTGAAGATTGCTGGTAATCAAACAGTTGGTGGTTCCCATTGAATTCCATAGTATTTCTTTTCCTACTATGGAAGTCAATGGGAACCACCAACTGTTTGATTATTTACCAGCAATCTTCAAAATATCTTCTTTTATGTTCAACATACTGTAAGAAAGGAACTCATACAGGTTTGGAACGACATGAGGGTGAGTAAAGGATGACAGAATTTTCATTTTTGTGTGAACTATCCCTTTAACCCAGCCTGAACAGCTGGTTGTAGACCTGACCAGTGCTGTGAATCCAGGTTACATAGAGACGCTTAAGGGCTTAACCTATGATGAAATCAGTCACAAGACCACACAGCTAACAGCTGAAGCAACTCCTCTCTAGTCTAGCATTAAACTGGGCTGCTCAGTTAACCCAAGCTATTGACAGGGTATCCCTTGCCAACGGCCAGATGAGAGACAGGGATATGAGGATACATGAGCTAAAGAGTGAGCTGGCTGATCTGCGCCAGACAAACGATCGTTTGAGGGCTGAAACTGTTAGGTTATCTGCAGAAAAAGAAGACTTGCAGTGTATTACTTATAGCCACAAAGCAGAAATTAAAAGGTTAAAAGATGAAAATCTAGACCTAGAAACTGAGTGTGAACAACTCAAAATGAGCACTCAAGTCTAGCCACCGTGCCCGGGGGCCAGGACCTAGCCACTCTGCAAACAGAACTGGCCCAGGCTCAAAATGATTTATCAGCACAGGCTGACAAACTAAGGTTAATAGGTATGAGTGAAAAGCGGGCCAAAAATGAATTAGAGTTGGCCATGTCTGAAATTTCTAACCTGAAAATGGACTTAGAAAGAGAACACAAACTCTATGTTGATGCTCGTAAGCAGTATGAATTGTTTAAACAACAGCTGTACCAATCAGAACAGGCCCATATCCTACTCAGGGAGGACTTAAGTAGAGCAGAAGATAAGTTGTTAGAAGTACAACACAATCATGATAGGATGGCTGCCAGAGCCAGAGAGTGGGCAGACAAAGCTGTTGTTGCAGAGCAGAGGCTAGAAGAAATAGGGAAAAGAATGGAGCAGTTAGACATAAGTAGGGACACGCCCCTTGAACCTGAACCACCTAGTGTGTGCTTTAGCTCATTTAGCTCAGCAGTAAAAGATCCCCTACTGGGTAGCCCTTCACAGAGACAGCGTTATCAAACCCATGGTGATGCTGTAGCTGCTGCTGGCCCAGCTACTGTTTGCAGTCCCAGCCATTTTCATGAAATAGACTCTGACTCTAACGCATGGGGAAAAACTAGTCGCCCCGTTCCTGATTTCCCCAGCCTAACACTATCCAAGGATAGCCAACTGCAGCAGCTTAGGAAATTAGCATGTGACATTGAAGTTTTTAATCCTGATACCCCTAGAAGCAATATAGAGTTGTACCTTAAGGATGTAAGTTATGCACGGTCCTATATCCCTGAGGCCACTATGGCAGATAAACGCCTCCTTCTGAGGAAAACAACAGTGCAAACTGTCCATAGTTTCATGGAGAGACAAAGCCCAGCCATCGCTGGCAATTACCATGAACTGTGTAGGGCCCTGAGAGCTGAATATACAATGTACCAGAACCCGTCTACTTCCAGACTTTCTGCCTTGCAGACTAAGCAAAGTCGCTATGAGTCACCCAGAGAGTACTATGAATGCTTATGCAGAGTGTTTTTCGCTGGTGCAGACTCCACTAGAGCAGAAGAGGATGTGATGTTTAAGAGCTTGTTTGTGAGTAATTTGCATCCTACCATTAGGAAATCCCTTTCACTACTGGTTAGGGATGTGACGAGATCTCGTGGCACGAGATCTCGCGAGATCCGATGTGTCTCGCGAGAACGTGACGATATCCTCGCAAAACATTTTGCAGTGTTTTATTAGAGCTGCACCATTAATCGTTAAAAAACTGCGATCTTGATTCAAACACACACGCGATCTTATTCCTGAATGACAAAGATTCAGCCATGTCTATTACGACTGTTTCACATCGCCAGTGTCAGGAGCAGAGGTGGACAGTAACGAAGTACATTTACTTGAGTACTGTACTTAAGTACACTTTTTGAGTATCTTTACTTTACTTGAGTCTTATTTTTTCTGGAAACTTGCTACTTCAACTTCACTACATTTGAAAGACAAATATCGTACTTTTTACTCCTCTACATTTATATCAAGGTCCCCAATGTAGAAAGTCGTTATATGTAGCAGTTTTTCCAGTGTGTGCATTTTCAGATTCACTGAAACCTTTTTTTCTATGAAAATCCAGTGTCCTGACATTTTATCCTACCAGGGTTTACTGCGCATGCGCACATCAATATTGCGTCCTTTTTCTCACGCTGAATAACAATATTTAATGTATCTGCATTACTGTAAGGGTAGGTTTAGGGTTGGGATAAGTGTAGACATTAATAAAACACAATCTAATAGGTAAAAAAAAAATTTGTTATTGTTGGTTTCCTGTAGCTGTATCCCTTCTAGCCACAACCGCGAATATACCAGGTTTGCGAAAAAATATCAGCCAAACATCCATTCAAAGCTACGCGGAAAACTGCAGGCTTAGAAATACTGTAAGATTTGGAAACACTGGAAGGTCCTGGCAGATCGGTGTTCTGTCGATTTGTGCTACCCTGTCAGATTTTGCTACCTCCCATTAAAACATTGGGTAGTACAATTCGACAACGAAAAATGCTACCTGTAATTATTCATGTAAATTATTAATGTCTACACCTACCACGACCCTAAACCTACCCTTACAGTAATGCAAATACAGTAATTATGTGTTATATCAGGAGCATGAGAAGCACGTTTTGTCACTGCCCATGTTAATGAATAAGAGGGCCGGCCATCATCATCACGCTTCCGATGTGAACGCTGTCATTCACTGATATGGACGGCGACAAAACACGCACTGCTCATGCTCCACTGACGCTTACGAAAAATGCTACCTGTAATTATGGTTTATTAATGTCTACACCTACCACAACCCTAAACCTACCCTTACAGTAATGCAAATACAGTAATTATGTGTTATATTCGCGGTTGTGGCTAGAAGGGATACAGCGACAGGAAACCAACAATAAATATTTTTTTCTACCTATTAGATTGTGTTTTATTAAAGTTTACACCTATCCCAACCCTATACCTACCCTAACAGTAATGCAGATACATTAAATAATGTTATTCAGCGTGAGAAAAAGGACACAATATTGATGTGCGCATGCGCAGTAAACCCTGGTAGGACAATCTGATGGGTAGGATAAAATGTCAGGACACTGGATTTTTGCAGAAAAAAAGGGTCAAGTGAATCTGAAAATGCACACACTGGAAAAACTTCTACATATAACGACTTTCTACTTGGGGACCTTGATATAAATGTAGCGGAGTAAAAAGTACGATATTTGTCTTTCAAATCTAGTGAATGACACAACACAGAGCGCTTGCTGAATGACAGAAAGGTGAAGGCGTTCCTATAGCGTTCGACGCAGCTTGAGTTCCTGAAGGGGAACAAACATAACCTCAGGTATTTATTCAATACAGTGACTAAATTAACGAAAAATTAAGCATCAGCAGGTGTTGACAATTCCCAACAGCACAGCAGTA
>NW_015654709.1:0-212 GCF_001515625.1 Sinocyclocheilus rhinocerous
AAGAGCAGAACAAACTCCAGGGGCCTCATTTATAAAATGTTGCGTGTAAACCGTCCTAAATTAGCTCTAAGAGAATTTCTCAAAAGTGCGTAAGTGCGATTCAGAGAAAACGAACGTGCGCACAAAAACGCGTGCGTACGCCTCTCTTCCAGATGTGACATTTATAAATCGCAAATGATCTTGAAATTGTGCGCAGCTGACTGGTGTCAGAT
>NW_015654709.1:852-968 GCF_001515625.1 Sinocyclocheilus rhinocerous
TTATATTTACACAGTTTACTAATGCTGCTCAAATGTGCCATTAATGTACTGACACAAATATATAGTAGGGTTGCCCTCGACTAAGGATTTTTCTGGTCGACTAGTAGTCATTCATT
>NW_015654710.1:0-531 GCF_001515625.1 Sinocyclocheilus rhinocerous
ACTCCATTCAGAGCACAGGTCATTACGCTCTCCGCGCTTCCTCCAGAGAGCTATCTCTGCTCTGCCCCGTCAAAGCGTTGAGAATCTATATTGAGCGTTCCGCTCCCTATAGGCGATCGGAACAACTCTTTGTCAGCTTCGGTAACCGCACCAAGGGGTTTCCGGTTACGAAGCAAAGACTCTCTAGATGGATAATAGACGCCATCTCGCTAGCATACTCTTCCTTGGGCCTCCAATGCCCCATTGGAGTACGGGCCCACTCGACTAGAGGCATCGCCTCGTCGTGGGCATGGTCCAGTGGTCTGTCCATTGCGGATATCTGTGTATCTTGTGTATCTGTGTATCTTGCAGCCCGGGGTCCTTTCCGCTTGAAGTGGCACGCGCTGCGTAAACAGATATGGCAGAGAGCCCTTGGCCGTGAAGTCCCGGCCTTACAGGCCAGTGTCCTTTCCGCTTGAAATGGCACGCGCTGCGTAAACGGATATTGCAGAGAGCCCTTGGCCGTACCGCGCCCAAGTTCTCTGGCATTGT
>NW_015654711.1:0-527 GCF_001515625.1 Sinocyclocheilus rhinocerous
TTATTATTGATGTTTTATACATGTCAAATTGTGAGAAATAACAGCTTTGTCTTAACGTGGAGCAGTTTAATTCATGTGTTTCTAACAGCAGACACTAAAGTGAATAAAGAGAGATGATCTGCTGATGATCCTGATTGTCTTGTTGAATGAGTGTTAAGCGTCTGAGACTCATCAATATTAACAGAGCTGCTGAAAAGACTCTTTAGTTGATGTCAATAGTTCCTGTTTTCTCCTCATTTATTATGCTGATGTCTTCAGATCTCCTGTAAATTGACACTTAAAGCTCGTTTCATTGGTGTCAACAGACTGAAGGTTTTTTTGTTTTTTTTGTTTTTACAAATGTGCAGTTTTTTTCTGACTTTATACTTTCAAATGTTTTTTTTCTGTTTCTATATATCTACAGTAATTTTATGAATAAACAGAATAATGTTAGAATTACAAAGAAAAATGTGGTGATTTGCATCAGTTGTTTACGATAGATTGATGTGGATGCTTAAATGTGTCAATTAGTATATGAGTCAAAGACA
>NW_015654712.1:0-201 GCF_001515625.1 Sinocyclocheilus rhinocerous
ATAAACCGTGGAACTTTGACCAATGAGAGAACAGTTTACTCATGCGTGACTTGTATTAACAAATTTGGCCCGATTAGAAACATTGCCGTGTGAAAGCAAACCGCACCAGGAATAAAAAGCAACATTGTAATAATTTTAATCCCCGTTTCGGAACAAAGCAATCGATCTACAGGTGTGAAAACACCCTAAAACAGCTTGTAA
>NW_015654712.1:334-628 GCF_001515625.1 Sinocyclocheilus rhinocerous
AGTCTATAGAAGAGCATTTCGAGAAATATTACACTATACACTTATTATATTTTACTTTACCTGTTAGTGATGTCTTAATCATTTAATGTATATTTAAATAAATATTTTATGAAACAAGTTATGACAGCCACTGTGTAAATGATTAGCTATATTGCAACAACAAATAGAAATTGTATAATTTAGAAGTTAATTTAAAACTGCAATGAGTGTGTCACGGCTCGGTTCAGGAAAACACACCGTGTAAACAAAGGGTTTGGGTCCAAATGCAGGCTTTATTTAACTGCTGGGGAAAAC
>NW_015654713.1:0-477 GCF_001515625.1 Sinocyclocheilus rhinocerous
TTCTTGAGATTTCAGCTGATTGTGAGCTAAATGATTTTAGTTGTGGAATGGCACAGATTCTGAGTAGGATAACATGAACCTTTTTTCGGTAGACTCTACTGAGCATAGACCTGGTAGCATTCCACATAGTTTCTAGATGTCATGCAACTGAGCAACGTCAGTCACCATAAAGTTTATTTAGTTTAAGCTGAATAAACCTCTTTTTTTCTTTCTTTCTTTTTTTCATCAACATCTAATAGATTAATTTGTTTAGAATAATAGGCCTAGGCAATGTGCACTTGAGAGAGCCAATTATAATTTCTCAAATGTCACTTGTTTGTCTAATTTAGATTTTAGACAAATACTTTTTTATTATTGCTCATGAGCTACTTTGAGAAAAGGATTGGAGATCTCTGCATAATCTAGGATCCATGGCCATCAACATTTCCATCTTGTTATCCCCAGTGATGACAGCATATGTGATTTCATGATTTTGGA
>NW_015654713.1:1056-1229 GCF_001515625.1 Sinocyclocheilus rhinocerous
GCTGTTGCACTGGGTCGTCAGTCTGTGATGGCACTCAAAGGCCTGATGTTGTGGTGTAGGGTCTTTGTTGTTTCTCTGCCTCTCCTCAGTCTGGCTTTTGATTGTTCCTGCCAGAGTTTTGCATTTCGGGCTGTTCTCTTCACCCTCAGGAAAAGTCTCAAGTGAAAGAATCA
>NW_015654714.1:0-1530 GCF_001515625.1 Sinocyclocheilus rhinocerous
TTTGAGTGAATAATACTGCAATTACAATCCAGAATTAATGACCTTGAATTAAACTTAAAAATTCAAGGTCCAGAAGGGTAAAAAAAGACATAGTTAAAGTAATCCAGTGGTTTAACCTCTATTTTAAGAAGAGATGCAAGTGAAAAACATAATTTACCAATATACTGACAAAATAATATTATTCAAAGTTCGTTCACAGAGTAACTTTTAGTCTCAAGTCAACACAACACACATTGCGTTGTGGTGCCCCCTCTACTGGGTTGCAGGTCAATAGTTCCTTAAATGAAGTGGTATTCATAAAAACCATGAAATTAAAGTTAAACCACTGGAGTCACAATTCATAAAAACCATAAAATTAAAGTTAAACCACTGGATTCACACAGAGTACTTTAATGAAGTCTTTTTTTCTTTTCTTTTTTACTGTTTTGGACCTTGAATGTGTAAGTTGCATTACTCCCAATGAATTTTCAGATTTAATCAAAAATAATTAAATTTGTGTTCTGAAGATGAACACAAGGGTGAGTAGAATTTTAATTTTTAGGGGTGAACTAACCCAATAAGCATGTAAGCAATATAGCAGGTAACAAACAATAGAAGAAAATATAAATATGTATTTTCAAGCACATAACATGCATAGCAAGTGTACATAACATGGTTATGAATAAAAAAGGGGTACGACACTATACATTTTTTTAACACAAATACTTACCCTGACAAGATCTTCCAAGTATTTGCACAGGAAGGGGATCATAGGAACATCAGTTTGGTACTTGGTGAGAAACGGCTGAAAGTTTAAGGAGATAGACATGAAGAAGTGCAGCTTTGGTACAGTTAGGGGATCCATTCTGGCCTCTGCTACAGTGTCATATGAGGATGATCCTGGGTTGGGAAGCTTTTTCATTTTCACCTGGTCCACATAGGTGACAACGGATGGCCAAATTTCAATTGCCCTTTCCACAGCTGGCAAATTTTCCAGCCAGCGATGCCCACAAAATGGCAGGGGAAATTTTGTGGACTTTGTCACCAAACTGTAGTCTTGCCGCCTTGCAGGAGCACAGTGGAAAAGGAAGTGCAGGGCCTTCAGAAGCTTCTCTACTTGCCACACTCCAAAACTCCAAAAACACTCTTGATAGAGTTGTGCATTATGTGAAGACCGCAGCTTCCCACAATCTGAATCTGAACTCCACCAAACTGTTCACTGTATTCTTGCTGTAAGAGCTGCACAAACTTCCAGTTAACACTTGACACAGAGAGCATCTTGCTGAGGCAGAGCTCTTTTGTACCCTCCTACAGAGAAGATACAACAGGAAACACAAAGAGTTTTGTACCCTCCTACAAAGAAGATGCAACAGGAAACACAAAGAAAAATAAATAAATTCTCAAAATCATTGTGTACTTAGTAGCAAAAACTTATTTAGATGATCACTTAACCTTTATTTTAGAATTTTCTGTAATAATTTTTACATTTTATTTTTAACCTATTCTTTTATTTTTTAATTTATACATTCATTTATTCTTATATTTATTAAT
>NW_015654715.1:0-450 GCF_001515625.1 Sinocyclocheilus rhinocerous
ACACTGGATGCGGCGCGGCGCGACAAATCCTCGACAGTAAACTGATGCCGCGTTCTCTTTATGTCATGACGTATTGACACAAAGTTCAAATGATATGCAACGGTCGCTTTGTCGCATCCAGTGTAGACAAACTTTGGGGCCGTTCACATGTCGCGCCTTAAAACGCGTGGAAAACACGAGTCGTGCCGCTTTCTCCTTCTTTCCAAAGCACTCGGGAGCTTGCGCTTTCGTGGCATCTGCTGTTGCGAAGAGACCGTGACCTGCGCTCTCCAGAAAGACGCGGAAGTTTCAACAAAGGATAAAAGGATTTCCAGCACTGAAAATCGCGTGCAGTAGCTCTGCTACTAAATGTATTTAAAAGGGGTATCTCTGTACAGCTGTCGCATCCGGTGTAGACACCTTGTTTGTGTGTGAGCAAAGAAAACAATCAGTATAAATATAACAATCAGT
>NW_015654716.1:0-862 GCF_001515625.1 Sinocyclocheilus rhinocerous
CTGATGTTTTATTAAGTTTATTGCATCCTTTTTCACTCCAAAAAATCACCATAAGAGCTCAACAAAACACAGCACGAGAAGTGCAGATTAAAAACTCTCTCTCAGTTGCATTATCATCAACATACAGTGAATTACACAAAACACTTATTACAACTAACAGTAAACAAATATATACAAATCTCATGCCTTTTCGGGGGGTGCTTATTAAACTGACAAACTTTAAATCAAAAGAACTTTTCGGGGGGTGCTTAATAAACTGACAAACTTTAAATCCGAAGAACTGCGTGCTTTCATTACCCATATAGCTGCTCCGTAGACTAGAAAACCCGTCAAAATAAGAGTCCCACCTTAGTAAAGGAGATCTCATACATATTTAAACTTACAAAAAATATTAAAATGTATACAAAAACTAATTAGAAGATTAATCATAATAAAGTCTGTTACAATAAAGAATGATTAATATGTATTTAATTTATACAGTCAAGTGTTATTTTACATTTGTTTACTTTATTTCTGTACCTGAAAACTCTTAAACCTACCTAAAAAGCACTGTTTATTTAATATGTATCTTTGTTCTGTTGTATTTATGTAGGCCTGCTGAATGTTAAATGGATCCAGTCCATGTTCATTAGAAATTATTTGATGATGCAGCAATAAAACTGCTAGTATAATTTAATGCAGGTGTTTTTGAACTTTGCTGATTTAAAACATGATCAAAATACTATCTATTTTGATGCTAAAATTTCAAATAAGACAGGAAGTGACAAATATTGGTATCGGAATCGGCCAATAAGTGTTTGTTAAAATCGGTATCGGAATCGGCCCCAAAAAATCCTATCGGTGCATCCCTAGTGTGAAGTGA
>NW_015654717.1:0-934 GCF_001515625.1 Sinocyclocheilus rhinocerous
ATAAAATGATTCTTCTTGTAAATAATTTAATATAATATGTAATACACCATTGCGTATATTGGTCTGGTTTAAAGGAAAAGTGATACAGCCTAGTACTACACAAACAAATTATATTGATGTGTCTCATGAGAGAAATTTTTCTTCAGGTAATCATCAATGTTGCATTTGTCATGTCTTAACACAGGGTAGCACATTGAATTTGGTAATGTAACAGTACATGCTTAATTACTAATATCTTTGCTCATTATGTTCTTAGGCTGACAGTTCAGAAAAAGATGCTACAAAAGAAGTTGATGTTGGCATTCTCATCGTCACTGAAGAAGGCGGGAGCAGCAGAGCGTTGCTAGAAAGGGAGATGGTGGATGTTGCGGTGGTTCTGGAGGAGCAGATTGTCAAACGTGACCTAGGAGATGTTGCTAATGCCTTTGCTACACTCATGGGTCTTCTTTACTGTCTTGACATAGACTATCCCAAGAGACTGAAGTACACATTCGAGGTGATACAAAAAGTGTTCATGGGCATTGGCAGTGGCAATTGTTCTGCGAAAGTTAATGGACTCCGCAACAGTTTGCTTCAAGACAAAGTGTAGTGGCAAGTTGGCCTAGTTAATGGCAGCAATACAGTTTCAGTTGGTAGCGTTGATTTGTTAGTTACACAAATGTTTACTGTTTGTACACTAAAAGCTGTATCACACCACCATTTTGCATGGTTAAAATAAGCTTAACATATTTGTTCTAAAATGCCATTGAGTTAATCTAAGCTGCCAAACTTGTTGCATGTACAAGTTTTCATACATTTTTTATTTTTAGAAAATTGTTCGACAAATGTTATGAAATGAAAACTGTTGTTAGTTTTCATGTTTTTTTCAATAATTGTTTGACAAACATTGTGATGTTGTACTTTTCATACTTTTTTTAGATAATCGTTCCACAGT
>NW_015654718.1:0-933 GCF_001515625.1 Sinocyclocheilus rhinocerous
ATCAAATCCCTGTGATCTTGGTGTAAAATTCTCTGGTTATATGCTTTATAGTTAAGCTTTTATGAAATGAAATGAAGTTTGCTAGTTTTTTTTTTTTTACCCTTATGTGACCATTTAGTAGCAAAATAGGAGTGACTATTTCACTCAGTTAGTTTTTTTTAGCCCTTTTTTTAACCCTTAATGTGACCATTTAGTAGCACAATAGGAGTGACTATTTCACTCACATATCAATATATCAATTAGACTTAATTTACTGACATTATTTTTGAGAACAAAGAATGCTTCCCCTACCAAAATCGTGAGTGTTTTTTTGCTGTAAACCAGAGTCAACGTGACTTATTTTAAACCAAACAATTATCTTTTACTAACACTTTCGACGATGTATTGGCCCAATTAATGCGCAATAACAAGAGTTAATACAGCATATTTCATAGCTGCTAATCTTTAGTTAACCAGCCACATGTCACACAAACACGGCCGCAGAAAATACAACACAAGGATAAAGTTCTTAGCAATTAGGATTACGTAACGTTAGCAATTTTATTAGGTAATCTCAGCAATTAGGTAACGTTAAAACTTAAAGCTAAAACTCAACTGCAACCTAGCAAACGTAACGTCTGACCTACATTACTTTACTTGTTTTCGGTCGTCTATTAAAATGTACACTTTGTGAGTTGCATGTTTGAACGTCGACAAATAGTTTTGAGACAAACTTTTGACGTTACCTCGCAAACGTGTTGCTTCCTCTAGTCTTCACAGCAGAGAAGTGAACCTGCATGCCGCCGTCTCCGTTAAAATGGCGCGCTTCTTCCTGAGTGCACTGCCACTTGCAGAGTTCTTCTGATGCCTTAAAAATGATTGCTATTCAAATCGTGTTCTAAACAAAGTAGTGTGTAATATTTTGTTTGCAGTGGTTTTGTTGCTTAATTTTTT
>NW_015654719.1:0-834 GCF_001515625.1 Sinocyclocheilus rhinocerous
TAAAACCTGATATGTAAAATATTTATTATATATAAAATAAAATTAGTGCATTTTCTTTACAGTAAATTTAAACTACTATAAATTTTTGATACTTAAATTTTTTGAAAAAATTCCACTTTTGCGATAATTTGCTGATTTTCTTCTTTAAAAAGAGACCAACCTTATGTCTGTATTCCAAAGTGTTCATAAATTACAACAATTTAAGTTTGGATAGTGCACCTGCATGCCTATTTTAAAAAATGGGGGGGTGACAGTTAAGGGGTTAACTAAGTCAAGTAAAATTGGCAAAGGAAATAAGCAAATTTATTTCATGCCCAAGTGCATGATGGGAACAACGGGATCATGACTTTGATATTTACTTAAACAATCTTTGTAAAAACAACAAACAATTCCAAGTAAAATATACTTACAAGTTCAAACTTTAAATTCTACAAGCTTAAATTGAGTACTAATATTGAATTTACTTTTTTTATTCTTGCCTGAACTAAATTATTTAATGTAGAAATTACATGTTCTTCTGTATTATTTACTTCACCACAAAATCATTTTTATCAGTGTGTTCTTTGGACGTATATGCTGTGTAGACTTACACTGTAAAAAAGTATTGTGCCCATTTTACTCAATAAACTTGAGGCAACTATTTGCATCAGCTTTTTAAGTATTTTGAACTCATTTTATTCTTGTTTGTTCTATTAGACTTTACATGTTTCCAACTTGAACTCTTAAGTAATGGCAACTTAATTTTTTCAATTTACAAACTATAATTTTAAGTTCATCAAACATAAACCGTGTTGTTTTTAAAGTAATATTTACCAATTTATCCTTATAAGCCAC
>NW_015654720.1:0-485 GCF_001515625.1 Sinocyclocheilus rhinocerous
CTCCGTGGACGTCCAGGTCTTTTTATGTTTCTGAGCTCACCAGTGTGTTCTATTTTTCTCAGAATGTACCAAACCGTTGATTTGGCCGCTCCTAATGTTCCTGCTATCTCTCTGATGGATTTGTTTCGATTTTGAAGCCAAACAATCGTCTGTTTAACTTGTATGCAGAGCTCCTTTGACCGCATGATGTGGTTCACAGCAACAGCTTCCAAATGCAAATGACACACTTAGAATCAACTCCAGAATATAACAAAGGACTAACCCACGCCTGTCCATGAAACAGCTTTTGAGTCAATTGTCCAATTACTTATGGTCCCTTGAAAAAGTGGGGAGGTACATATTAAAGAGCTGTAATTCCTTAACTTTTCCTCCAATTGTGATGTGAATACCAAATTAAATTATACTCAAATTAAAGCTCAGAGTGTGCATTTTAAGCCCACATTCATTATATAACTGTAACTTGAATATGTTTTGGTCAACAGCTA
>NW_015654721.1:0-132 GCF_001515625.1 Sinocyclocheilus rhinocerous
CCGTGTCTTTCCCTGGCAGTCGTTCGCTGCCATCTCTGCTGCGTATTTATCTCACCCCAGGCGGATTGAGTCTTCCGCAGGGACTTCCATATGTAGCACTGCCCTGGGCCAGTCCATATGTGTAATTCCACA
>NW_015654721.1:722-917 GCF_001515625.1 Sinocyclocheilus rhinocerous
CGTAACGTCTCCGTTCCCTCCTTCAGGGAACGAGGGTTACACAAGTAACCTAGACGTTCTTGGACTTGACCTTTAACCTCCTGAGGCTGATGGAAAGAAAAATCACAGACAAGGGCTGTTTCTCAATTCCAAGTATGCAAAGAACGGACTTGTGTTCTTGTGGAGACCGGTCTTGCCAGGCTACCTTGAAAGAAC
>NW_015654722.1:0-1063 GCF_001515625.1 Sinocyclocheilus rhinocerous
GCGAGTGAAAAATCGGACTAAAATCGTGCAGTGTGAACTCGGCATAACACACACTAAATCCATATCTTGAATACTGCTCTGGAGCGCTATTGGAGGCTTAGTGTATCCCATCATGCATCATGTTCTGGAAATAAATCGCGAAACTTTTTGCCAAAATCGCGAGAGGTCACGGAAACCTTTCCAATGTAAGTTAAATATTAATAATAATTAGATATTACATATAATTTGGTAGTAAAACAAAGTGCTACACATTTTATTGGTGCAAAGGTGAGTATCCTATATTTATTTTGTACATCATTTGCAATTGCTTTTTATCACTTAATTAGAAGCACGAGAAATTAAATTGTGTCATCTGTTATAGGGACTGCTGAACAGACATTTAAAAGTTTATTTAAAAATGCAAAGTATTGAAAATAAAAATTAAAACTCTGTAAACACTTGCGTTTTTACAACACTATAAGTGTGTCCCATCAGGTAATGAAAAGTTGTACACACACTTGTGGTCTTCATCCTCACTTGAACACTTGGGCCAAATACAGGAAATACGTCATAGAAGTAATCAAGTGATCAAGTGCAAAGACCGCAAGTGTGGGTATTTGGACAAGGCAGGAGAGACACATGCTGCATCCCAATGTGCCGCCTACTTATATTATGCCCGTATGTACTTTTTTGGTGAAGAAAAAGTACACACTTTTGAGTGTACAGTAGAAGAGTACGCAAACTTTGGGCTTGTTTGAGATGTGCCTCGCCTCGCCTGAAATGTAGGCGAGAGTAGGCGGCTGCAGTGAGGGGAGGAGTGAAATAAGTGCAGTCAAGATGGACACTTCTGAGCTCTCGAAGTTGAACAGATACCAACGAGATCAAAGGCAGATATTGCGTTATTCACACTCACGTGCTGTGTTGCTAATAAACATGATATAATTTCAGTTCTGTTGCTTGTATATGAATATAAATATGATGAACAAGACACTCGAATTGCTTGCTATTTAATTCCATACGAAATGCGTGTTTATTATCCATTTCTACTTTAATACACTGCAAAATTATAAACGCAACACTTTTG
>NW_015654723.1:0-276 GCF_001515625.1 Sinocyclocheilus rhinocerous
GTGGACCACTCCTGGGGAGGGTAACAGTGGTCTTGAATTTCCTCCGTTTGTACACAATCTGCCTGACTGTGGATTGGTCCAAACTCTTTAGAGATGGCTTTGAAACCTTTTCTAGCCTGATGAGCACCAACAACTCTTTTTCTGAGGTTCTCAGAGATCTCATTTGTTTGTGCCATGATACAGTTCCACAAACATGACCAAATTTTGATAGATCCCTGTTCTCTAAATAAAACAGGGCACACACTGACACCTGATAGTCATCTCACTGATTAAAAA
>NW_015654723.1:382-566 GCF_001515625.1 Sinocyclocheilus rhinocerous
TTGCCGCTCATATGTAATATTGGATCATTTTCCTGAATAAATAACTGACAAAGAAAATATTTTCATCTCATTTGTTTGATTGGGTTGTCTTTGTCAGCTTTAAGGACTTCCATGAAAATCTGATGATTTTTTGGGTTATATTTATGCAGAAATTTAGACAATTCTAAAGGGTTCACAACCTTTC
>NW_015654724.1:0-1059 GCF_001515625.1 Sinocyclocheilus rhinocerous
GCAAATAAATTTAATCAATAAAACAAAATATCAAAAAATAAAATACAAAATTTAAAATATTTATAAATGTAAAAAATACAAAATACAATTAAGCAATAAAATAAAATAATAAAACAAAATTTAACAATATGAAATACATTATATATATATATACATACACACACACAAAATAATTTCAAATAAAACATAATATATAATAATTTTACAAAATGATGCAGTAGTTTAGTAAGTACTTTCGGTCATTGTTCAGAAATCAAACACAACACTGCAAAAGTTGAAGAAACTGAGGTTCCTCATTAAGTCTGATTGAGAGACGGCTGTGTTCTCGAGTAACTAAACCATCCGATCACATGACTCTCAGCGTTATTAAATGACAGACTAATTGACGGTCCTGATTACCAGTGCACAGAGCAAGAAATAAATAACCTCTCTCTCTCTCTCTCTCAGAGATCTCTAATGGGGAGTTAACTGCAGCGATGAATAAACTAATTACCGGCCGGGTCACAGAATTACAAATGGACTAATTTTATTTAGAAACCCTGATGCAAATGTAAGGCCTGAGAGCGATTTGATTGCTCCTCACATCTTTCAGCCGGCATTAGGACAAGATTAACTGGATCAAATTCAATTACATTTGCATACTTGAATTAATCTGCGGGCTACAGCGAAGCCACAGACATTTTCACAAGAGAAATTCATCTCCAGATCTTACAGCGCATAAACTAACAGCAGTCAGCAATAAAAATACAAATACTGTGCATACAAAAGGGCCGATGACTGAAGAGAACAACGTGTTTAAATATGGACAGAAAGCACAATGTCTGCAGCCGGCAGACCGGTCACTGCAATAAAACAAGATTCAATGAGACAAAAAAAGAGAAGATAAAATAATAAATATTGCAATAAAATAATACTACTACACTCTAATAAAATTAGAATAAAATAAAAAATAAAATAAAATAAAATATGAACTATTACTTGGGTCACTGCAATAAGATTAAATTAGACAAAACAAAAATAAAATAAAATATAATAAAATAAAATGACCTATTCCTTAAA
>NW_015654724.1:1324-1476 GCF_001515625.1 Sinocyclocheilus rhinocerous
AGTAAAGTAAAGTATAATAAAGTAAAGTAAAGTAAAGTAAAGTAAAGTAAAAATAAGGACAGTATCTTATAATCGTATCAGTCTAAAATAAAATAAAATAAAATAAGGTAAAGTAAAGTAAAGTAAAGTATCTTCAGGTCACTAAAGTAAAG
>NW_015654725.1:0-1158 GCF_001515625.1 Sinocyclocheilus rhinocerous
CAACTTTCTTAGTATTCCTCAATCTATTCATTACAAACAATATAAGAAGAAAAAATAATAAAATATAAAAGAATGCCCGTTTTCTGATTAATTTTTTGTAACAAGTGTATAGGGTCGCTAAAGACCCGAGGTATGTAAACGTGTAAGTATTTTTTTCTGCGCTAAATAGGATAATTTTTTTCTAACCCTATTTAGTCTATAAACACATATATTTAGTATAAATCGAAATGCACAAAGCTGCTTATAACAGAAGTGTCTGTAATTTGGTCTATATTTCATTCCTCCCTTAATACATTCAATAGGCCTACATGTCTACATTAATAGTATAATAAAATTCGATATTATGAATATCCTACATTACTGCCACAATACCACAGTTAAAGTTAGAGTTTCTAAAGTAAATCCTTTGTAAATGTCGGTGATTTGTGGATTGTAAAGTAAGACTGTTGTCGCACAATGTTTCTCCTGAAATGGCAGCGCATGCGAGTTATGAAATTACGGTAACACTTTATTTTAGGGTCTCTTAACTAGTTGCTTATTAGCATGCATATTACTAGAATATTAGCCATTTATAAGTACTAATTAAGCAGATATTAATGCCTTATTCTACAATACCTTATTCTACATCCCTAATTCTACCCAATACCTAAACTTATCAACTACCTTACTAACTATCAACAAGCAGCAAATTAGGAGTTTATTGAGGGAAAAGTCGTAGTTCATAGTGAATGAGTGTTCCCCATTCTAAAGTGTTACCGTAATTACTAGTTAATAATAATAATAATAAAATCATTTCAGTATTATTAATGAAAAATAATAATACTAAATCAAACCTAACCCTAAACTATAAAAGTATATTAAATTATTTTTTATTTAATTATACAATAGTACATTAAACTAATATACTATTATAGTTTTTATTAATTTAAATTATTAAATATTATTTTGAATTTGTATTTAATTTTATATTTGTCTTTTTCGCTTTGAAGTTTTAGTATTTTTGTTTGTTTTGTAATTTTTATTAGTTAGTTGTTGTTTTTTTCCAATATGTGACCCTGGACCACAAAACCAGTCATAAGGGTCAATTTTTTGAAATTGTGATTGATACATCATCTGAAAGCTGAATAAACAAGCGTTCCATTGATGTATGTTTCGTCA
>NW_015654725.1:1367-1792 GCF_001515625.1 Sinocyclocheilus rhinocerous
AACTAACACTATATTAATCTTTTTGCATTCTATCTATTTGTTTTCTTTTTATTTATTATACAATTATAATTCAAACTTTCTGACTTCTGATTAACAAAAGTAAAAAAGGCCTCTAACACTAGCTTGCTCAATTCTTTTTCTATTCTATCTGTTTTCTTTTTATTTATTATATGATTTAAAAAAAAAAACAAAAAAACAAAAAAAACCTTGCTACGTGTACTGCGTTAAGCTAACGGAGACTTGTTATAGCACTTGTATATCATTGCTCTTTTGTTGACTTTGATTGCTTCCATTGTCATTTGTAAGTCGCATTGGATAAAAGCGTCTGCTAAATGACTAAATGTAAATATTACGTTTTAATATATTTACGGTAGCAAATGTACAAAATATTTTCATAGAACATGATCTTTACTTAATATCCTAAT
>NW_015654726.1:0-441 GCF_001515625.1 Sinocyclocheilus rhinocerous
AAACGAAAATTAAGCTAGATTTTTCGTATTTTTTGTTCGTGGGTTTAAAAATGAGCTTGCTATTTGTGCGTGGGCAGCCCTAAAAACGCCACTTTTTCACTCAGCCTGTCTTTACTGTCTATCCCATCACACAGAATAAGAGTTCATCTCATGTACCGCTCTGCAAATTAGTCACAATAACGTTTCTTCAAACTGTCTGGCTGTTGTAGGCCCTATATATATTTCTTGCAAATATACATCTCATATGAAGCACAACACTGTTCTTCTTGGTTCGGCGGCGCCGGCGCGATCCTTTGGGCTACACTGTGATAAATAACAGAGGAAATGTCTGCTTTATTTTCTATACTTCCACAACAACAACAAAACGTTACAAATTGCTTTTGTAAAATAACAGGATGCGCTTTCTGGCGCATCTTGTTATGTCTAAAGGTCTACTTAAAT
>NW_015654727.1:0-488 GCF_001515625.1 Sinocyclocheilus rhinocerous
TTTTTACAGAAGTTTCTTGTGCTCATCAAGGCTGTATTTATTTGACCAAAAATTCAGAAAAAAACCCTTTTATTCTGTGAAATATTATTGCAATTTAAAATAACAGTTTCTATTTTAATATACTTTAAAATATAATTTATTCCTGTGATGCAAAGCTGAATTTTCAGCATCATTACTCCAGTCTTCAGTGTCCATGATCATTCTAATATGCTGATTTATTAGCAGTGTTGGAAACAGTTGTGCTGCTTCATGTTTTTTGGAACCTGTGACACTTTTTTAAGGATACTTTTATGAATACAAAATTAAAAAAAACAGCATTTATTCAAAACGGAAATCTTGTGTTACAATATACACTACCGTTCAAAGGTTTGGAGTCAGTACATTTTTTTTATTCATCAAGGATGTGTTAAATGGATAAAAAGTGATAGTAAAGACTCTTTACTAGATTTTAATTTTAAATAAATGCTGTTCTTTTTAACTTTTTATTC
>NW_015654728.1:0-121 GCF_001515625.1 Sinocyclocheilus rhinocerous
AAATAAACAATGTCAAGATATGATACAGTTCATTATACTGTAAATTAAGTACATTTAATATGGTGTTCATTGTGTTTTATAAATAATCATACTCTTAAACTTATAACCACAAATACGTAAG
>NW_015654728.1:280-517 GCF_001515625.1 Sinocyclocheilus rhinocerous
ATTATAAATACGGGCTTCATAGAAAGTGTTACCAAAATGGTTTTCCAGACACCAATATTTTAACAGTTCAGAAAAATCATACACACTGTCACATCTGATTCTCTTAGTATGCATGATTTTGTTTGTTTGTTGTCATTGATACATGATAGCATTAGTCTAGAATACAATCAACAAATCAATCAATCAATCAATCTTATTGTAATATCTGATTACTTAATTTTAGGGAATTAATTATTA
>NW_015654729.1:0-538 GCF_001515625.1 Sinocyclocheilus rhinocerous
GGTGCCATAGAAATGTGATGGCAATTCGTTTGCCTACGCTGCCGTTGCGTTCTACTCGCCATTTCTGGATGAGAATACTGCGATTAAGGTGTTTACATGCCTGTATATTTCGATTAAAATCGGCGAATGCCACCTATGTTAATACGATTATGCTTGCTGCGATTATGAGTTTAATCGCATTATTTAGATCGATGCTGCGATTATGAGTTTAATCGCATTATTTAAATTGAAGTATTGCGTTTACATGAGGTAAAGTTCAATCGCAATATTGCCAAAATCTCATTATAATCGCATTAAGAGGGTGCATGTAAACGCACACAATGTAATGGAAGGGCGACCTCTGGTGGCAATCGGACGGTGGGCCACGGACAGGATTCGTGACAATAATGCAGATAATGCAGAGTTTGAGTTTAGCTTGGAGTGAGAATTCCCACAGCAGGCTGAGTGGGAGGTTTACTCCCATTTCTCCCATAATACAAACATACATATACATTGAACAAAATTATAAACGCAGCACTTTTGTTTTTGCCCCCATTTG
>NW_015654730.1:0-158 GCF_001515625.1 Sinocyclocheilus rhinocerous
TGTTCAAATGCGGAGTTTTGCGCATCGCGTGTGTGTGTGCGCGCGCGCGCGAGTGTGTGTGTGTGAGAGAGAGAGAGAGAGAGACAGGGTCATATCACAGTGGAGTCAGCTGTCTTAACCGTGGCTTGTGTACTGCAAACACATACCAGCTTCATCAC
>NW_015654730.1:445-1601 GCF_001515625.1 Sinocyclocheilus rhinocerous
AATAATGTACAGTATTTGAAAAATAATGTGTTTTTTGAACATTAAAGCATGTCAACATATTCTGTTACACCAAATACACAAAATAATGATCTTTAAAAAAGCATCATATGACCCCTTTAAAAACGCCAGAGCGCAGTGCCCTTAACGCTCACTAAACCCACACTATCTCGAGCTCCGGAGCGCTATTCGAGGCTTAGTGTATCCCATCATGCATCATGTTCTGGAAATAGCCTTGTTTGAGATGAGCTAAATCTGCGCAGAACCGATCACCGGTGATCAGAGCGAGATGCATGCCGGTTAGAAAAGTGTCAGAGTTACGTACGACTTGCTCTGATGTCATGCTGACGTGTGCAAAAAAACTCTGGCGACGGCGAGTTGCTCTCCACAGACTGCGCTGATCTAAAACAGTGTTTCCCAACTGGGGTGCCGTCTGTCGAGAGCAGGGGTGCCATGTAAAAAATCCTTTTTTAATATTTTTAAATTGCTAAAATGTTAAAAAAACCATCTATTATATAATATCCATTTCTGATGTCGCCAATAATTAGAGATGCACCGAAATGTCGTCTGCCGAAAATTAGTTCACCGCTCAGGTTTCACTGTCACGTGGTGTGACACTCTGCGTATTATCCGCTCTATGCGTGTGTGCTCCACTCAGTCGCTCCACTCCTATACCGTTCATGGTCATCGGAACAGCAAAGTCCACTCAAACATTGAGCCGACAGGAAACATCGATGTAGTACAGTATTGTTTCTGTCTGCAATAGCCCTACTGTGTTGTAACATGGTGTGGTATATGGGCAACTCTGGTAACGCTGCCCTCTCATTCATTGATCTGCTAACCGCTATGTTATGCTCGTGTGTTCTGATAATAATAGCTTTCTAGGACTAAACATTATTTGGATAATTGGTAAAAAAAAAAAAAAAAAGTTAAATATCTTAACCCTACTGTTAGACCTACCTGAAAAACTAAAAAGCAATTTATTTAATTCGAAGGCCTGTCGTTAATTTTTATTTGTGCTATTATTATTCATTTCTTTATTTGTTCTTATTTTATTACTGACTGCTTACTTGTCATTTTTTATTCAATTCAAAGTTTGAAATCAAGGTATCTTGTGCTACTGCAACAAAATTACCCAACTGTAAAATAAAAAATACAC
>NW_015654731.1:0-982 GCF_001515625.1 Sinocyclocheilus rhinocerous
CCCTCATGCCATCCCTGATGTATATGGCTTTCATTATTCTGTGGATCACAAACAGAGATTTAAAAAATAAAAAATCCATCTCTGTAAGTCCATATAATGCAAGTGGATATGTTCCTCAAAGTTGACACTTCAAAAACCACACAAAGAAAGCACAACACTAATCTATGTGACCCCAGTGGATGAATCAATGTCTTCTGAAGCAAAACTATAGATATGTGTGAGAAAAATACTATAAACCATTGCTTCCGGCCAACTGTCAAACTTGGGTTCATGAGTTCACGCTTGCCGTAAATATCAGCACATTGTGAAGCCTGACAAGCTTGTTGTGAAGGAGAACGCACATAGGACCATCACTTCTTGCACGAGTTTCACAGTATGCTTATATCATGCTTCACAACGTGCTGACATTTACGTCAAACAAACACATGTAGGACACTTGCCCAGAAGCAATGGTTTAAAATTTGCCTATCACTTTGCTTCAGAGGACTTTTTGTTCCACAGAAAAAAGTCATATACATCTGGGATGACATGAGGTTGAGTAAATGTTGAGAGAATTTACATTTTTGGGTTGAGTGTCCGTCTGTTACTGTCGTGCCTTTTTGGCATGAAGTAATGACAACTGACAATTTGAGTTAAAATAAAATTAACTGTGTACTATTGTTTATTCTTCTAATGCATTCATAATAGACAGTTACAGAGTAAATTTTATTTATATAAATTAAGTGGAACTTCTTATCATTCTTATGATTTAATAAATGAAGTCTTTTATGACAAAGTGTCATATGTCAAAGCCTAGACTTTTTTCATACCATGTAACAAAAGGAAAATTAAAGACTGTTAGTTTTTATTTCACATTATTTACATTATTTCACATTTATTTCACCTTTCAATATGGTATTGAATTAAGTTACAAAAAAGTGTTTTCCTTCTATAACAGGTTCACTTAATTTTTTATAACAAAAATAACTGATCATTTAAATAA
>NW_015654731.1:1366-2509 GCF_001515625.1 Sinocyclocheilus rhinocerous
AAAAAAATAGTCCATGCTTCTTGTGTGTAACAAAAGTTTGAGTTCTTTTTGAAGATTCACTATCGTCACTATTCACTATTATCATAGTATGTTGTGCTTAGGATAAATTTTAAGAATTTTACCTATAATAGTTAGAATAGTATGTAATATATATATATAATAGTTTGTAACAATGTTTTGTTTGAGTCTTAACTGAATCTGTGAAAATATTAAAATGTTATTGCAAGGATTACAATTGAACAATTAAAAAAATTTAAAGTTACACAGTTGTCATTGCTTATTTTCATTTAAAAAATTTTTTTCTTGTATTTCAATACGTTACTGAAGAAAAGACCATAAAATTACTGTATATTTTACAGTAAAAACTAAAAGTACAGTATACATACTGTAAATACATTTACAGCAAGTTAAATGGTACTGTAATTATTAATACAGTACTTTTACTGTAAGTTTAATTTACAGTAAGTTACTGGCGAACTGCTGCCAGTAAGTTACTGTAATTTCTACAGGAAATTTTTAACAGTGTAGTATATCCTCCGTAATTTCTCTATATTTTAATTTTTTGAATGCATGTACGTTTATAACACTATACTTTGTATTATATTATCTTATAGAAAAATAGTTAACAGTAATGCTATGGTGTTTCTAATAAAGCGTCTATAGTGACTGTACATTTGACGTACTGTAGTTCTGTCTTCTGACTGCCGTTATCAGGTTCTCTCTATTTTAAGACGTGAAAACACTAATGTGCCATTTTTCTTTTGCTAAACAACGTTGGCACAGTTGACAAAGTTTATTTCATAGGGACAGGCGTGGGCTCAATACCTGCGCCAACTTTAAACCAGTTTTTGGAATACCGAAAACAGAAATGTAAGGAAAGAACAAACTTGGGCAAGAAAGGAGGAAGCAAACGTGAGCAGAAGAAAGTACAGGTATATTGTAATATTCAAATGGATTCAGCGATGCATTGTGCTTTCTCTAAAGTTATACTTTTTTTCCTTGCAGATTAATGTCGGTATAATGTCTCTTTTTTTCCAGATTAATGTCGGTATAATGTCTCTGCAGAGTGGTTACTTAAAACTACAACGAGGGAAAACGCTCCCCTTATTCACTGACCCACAAATAATGGCAAAAGATCTCCTT
>NW_015654732.1:0-165 GCF_001515625.1 Sinocyclocheilus rhinocerous
ACACGATTCGTTCAAAACGCAGATTCATTCAGAAACTAAACACAGCAGAACTGTTGCGTCTCCGAGCAAAACAGCAGTGGCTTTAAAGCTAATATATTCTCTGCAAAATTGAACAAAAACACAATATCAACTTCTTATTTACTGAACTGTTGTATAAAATTACAT
>NW_015654732.1:438-585 GCF_001515625.1 Sinocyclocheilus rhinocerous
ATTAATTAAGTTAACGCGTTAAATAAACTGACATAATATATATATATATATAACGTTAACGCATGCGATTCTTTTGACAATCCTTAACACGTTAAAATAATGTAACGCAATTAACACAAAATTACTGAAGCACAATTTCTATTCTAA
>NW_015654733.1:0-278 GCF_001515625.1 Sinocyclocheilus rhinocerous
ACTTTTTCCTGAGGAAACTCATTGCCAGTAGTAACCAGGTTGTATACCAATGATGATGTGTGACTTTCAGAAAGGTTGTTCCAACTGTTATGTTTCTGTGATGTACACTTTTTTCCTGAAGAAACTCATTGCCAGCAGTAACCAGGTGCAATTCTATCGATGATATATGGCTTCCAAAAAGGCTGTTCCCACTGTTATGTTTCTGTGATGTACATTTTTCCCTGAAGAACCTTATTATCAGCAGTGTAAGTACATGCAATTCCAACGATTATGTCTGG
>NW_015654733.1:371-526 GCF_001515625.1 Sinocyclocheilus rhinocerous
GGAAGTTTGACATCATCATTGGAATTGCATCTGGTTACTGCTGGCAATGACTTTCTTCAGGAAAAAAATTTTCATCAAAGAAACATAACAAACATAACAATATGTTTCAGTAATGCACACTTTTTCCTGAGGAAACTCATTGCCAGTAGTAACCA
>NW_015654734.1:0-195 GCF_001515625.1 Sinocyclocheilus rhinocerous
GGTGGTTCAACAAAATACTGATGCAAGGGGGTGATTCTTTTTCCAGCTCATTGATTCTGTTTTGTTTAGTTTTTTCTGACATGTTGGAGTTATATATTTCACTTGGATGTTATAAGTTGCACTGAGGAAATACAGCTGCATAAAACAAAAACTGTGTCCGTCTTCATTTCAGGCTGCAAAGCAACAAAATGTAAT
>NW_015654734.1:537-1855 GCF_001515625.1 Sinocyclocheilus rhinocerous
GGGCAAAACACGACACAGAACAGTCCAGAATCCTGACAATAATATTTTGAATTTTCTTTTATTTGTATATTTCAGTCTAGGTTTCAGCATGTGGTTTTGTCATGTTTGTTATTTTTTCAAATATTTATATTTAGCTTTAATTTATTTTATGTTTATTTTAGTTTTAATTTTAGTCCTTCAACTTGTTTTATTTTCTTCAACTTTAGTTTTACTGTCTATGTTTTTTTTTATGGTTTCCATTTAATATTTATATTTTGTTTCAGTTTTATGTCACTTTAACAAAAACTATTTTTAATAAGACCACTGGTAGGAATGAACCAGTATTATTCAAGAATTTAGCTTGAGCCATTTGCAAGAAAACAAGATATCATTGAGTACATCATATAAATGCTGTTTTTTTTTTCTCAGATTTAACTTTAACTTTACCCAGTTCTAAGTCAGATGGCCTGTTCCTGTCTAAGTCAGCTATTCTTGTCCATAATATACAATAATGTGCAACAGACTTTGAGCCAATAGTCAAAAGACTGCCTACACAAGACTAAAGAAAAAAGACCAGAAATACTTTTGGGAAAAGCACACCTCACACGCTCATCAGAGTAATGTGAGAATCTAATGTTTTTGTCTTGTTTTGTATGCAGGACGTGACGATTGTCACAGACAGATTGTTGTTAGCCATCTACACAGAGATTATTATACACCCAGAGGTATAAATCATCCAGACCCAGATTGTCAGACATTATTCTGTTTGCTGTAATTGAAATTCTCATTAGGCTTTATTCACAATGTCTGAATCATATTTAAGTTTGGCAAAAGTTCAGATTTCAGAATGACACACAAGCCTTGAAAAGAAGAGCCAGAGAGCATTAGCGATTCACAGGACATCAGGCTAAAGCACAGGAACAGCATGGTGAATTTTGCCTCCAGCAGGCCAGCACATTTTTCCTGACCCCCCGCAGTCAGGACATGAGAGACTAAATAGAGGCCCTGTCAGCCAGAGCAGCTCTGTGATAATAGGAAATCCCAGGTCGGGGAGGGAAGCCCCGTGGTGCGAACGAGATAAGTCATCGCCATTTGCTCCGATACACTCGTGACAACGAGAGATTTCTCACCTAGAACAGGCAGCAAACCAAACCAAGATGGAATATGTCCAGCATATTATAATTAAATGCAACAGCATTTAATGATAAGAATGGAGCAAAATGAACACAATGATGGCTGAATTCAGCAGCGCATATGCATATGTCAAATTGTCCCTTGGAGCGCCTAAAAAATTTATCATGGGGTTACTATGGTTTTTCAGACTTGGTAATGCCACTTT
>NW_015654735.1:0-345 GCF_001515625.1 Sinocyclocheilus rhinocerous
CACATATTCACTATTAACTAAGAGTTTTCCCTCAATAAACTCCTATCTAGGTGCTTATTAATAGTTAGTAAGGTAGTTGTTAAAGGTGCCATAGAATGGAAAACTGTATTTACCTTGGCATAGTTGAATAATAACAGTTCTGTACATGGAAATGACATACCGTGAGCCTCAAACACCATTGATTCCTCCTTCTTATGTAAATCTCGTGCATGCAAAAGACCACTGAAAAACAGGCAAATCAGAACATAACACCGACTGTGACGTTACAGTCGGGATCACTAATAGTTACGCCCCCAACATTTGCATATACCCGCCCATGTTCTAGGCCAGCCGGACCTGCACAGC
>NW_015654735.1:426-533 GCF_001515625.1 Sinocyclocheilus rhinocerous
TGTGAAGAAACAAGCGAGGATAATAGCGAAAATGGCAGATCATGGAAATAAATGTTAAATTGCAGGCTGTGCAGGGGATGTGATGTGCAGGAATGGGTTGGTGTCTG
>NW_015654736.1:0-235 GCF_001515625.1 Sinocyclocheilus rhinocerous
CACCAAGCAGACAATATAATCATTTATCAATTCAAGGAAAGATTACTTTCCTGGCCAAGAAAGAATAACTTTCCGCCATACAGTACTAGCATTAACTTAGCATGTAGCAAGGGATCAACCTTCAGTGACTCCGAATTGTGAGCAGTACACAGAGGCAATCAATTGTGAATATAAGGGATTTAATAAATGAAACTACAGCTAACATACAACAAAACTAAGCAAAACACATATATAC
>NW_015654736.1:413-647 GCF_001515625.1 Sinocyclocheilus rhinocerous
GTTGTAAACGGTTACTTGCATTGGCTTCGTTGCTGAACAAGAATCCTGATGCGGTAGACAACGGAGGTTCTTGACGAGTTCTTTTAGAAGTGAGCTGGAGGTTTTCCTTGTTCTTCTGAAGATTGGAAAGTCCACAGCGGATCGACAAAGTTACTTGAAGATAAAAAACTGCCGGAAAATCAAACTCAAGAGGAGAGTTTTTTTGAGTCTTGGATAGTGTCCGTCTCAAAAAGA
>NW_015654737.1:0-579 GCF_001515625.1 Sinocyclocheilus rhinocerous
CACGACTGGAAAGCCTAAGGAACTGGTTCGTAGCTGTCTTCATATAAACCCAGCAGAAGGCTATCTAAAGGCAAAACAACTTCTGAGAGAGCATTTTGGAAATGAGTATCAGATTGCAGTCGCATACATGAACAAAGCTCTACACTGGCCCTCTATCAGACCTGAAGATGGGGAAGCACTTCACTCCTTTTCATTGTTTCTGTCAGGATGCTACAATGCAATGTCAGATATAAGTTACATGGAAGAGATGGATAACGCAGCAAATTTAAGAGCCATTGCGGTGAAACTTCCATACAAATTAAGAGAAAAATGGCGATCGGTGGCATGTGGAATTCAAGAGAAGCAAAAAATGGCGATTGGTGGCATGTGGAATTCAAGAGAAGCAAAATGTTAGAGTGAAGTTCAAAGATTTAGTTGATTTCATTAACAAGCAAGCAAGGATTTCTCTTCATCCAGTGTTTGGAGACATAAAGGAAAGTTCAACAACTAAAGGGCAAGCTAAGTTACATGCAGAATCAAGCACTTATAAAAAGTCTGTAACAAAAAGGGTCTTCACGACTAGTGCTGTACCGATTGACA
>NW_015654738.1:0-216 GCF_001515625.1 Sinocyclocheilus rhinocerous
ACTGGAGAAAGCTCTTGGGCTGGAGCCCTTCCTGGGCGGAACTGGTGATCAGGAGCCCTTCCTGGGCTGAATTGGTGATCAGGAGCCCTTCCTGGGCTGAACTGGGGATCAGGAGCCCTTCCTGGGCTGAACTGGGGATCAGGAGCCCTTCCTGGGCTTAACGAGAGATCAGGAGCCCTTCCTGGGCTGAATTGGGGATCAGGAGCCGTTCCTGGG
>NW_015654738.1:409-519 GCF_001515625.1 Sinocyclocheilus rhinocerous
CAGCCATTCCTAGGCTCGACAGGGGATCGGGAGCCCCTCCTGGGCTCGACAGGGGATCAGGAGCTCCTCCTGGGCTAAACTGAGGATTCCGAGGTCTCTCCTCCTCGTTT
>NW_015654739.1:0-513 GCF_001515625.1 Sinocyclocheilus rhinocerous
TAATTTTTAAATCATTATTAATCTTCTAACTGGTAACCTGGTTACGCGGGTTACACTCTCCCCGCCTTGAAGATAAGCACGTCCCGCTGCATCCTTTAGGCTGCAAAGTCACTGCAGAAGGGCATCCACCACACATTTCCATAGGGGTATCTCCAAGAGAATCGGGCTCCTCCAATGAAGCAGTGAACGCTGTACTAAGCCCCTGCAATAAGGACTGTATGACCAGAGAAAGGGGATTACCTAATTGAGGATACTTTAGCCTTTTCGGTGGCTCATGGCGTCTTTGCGAACGTCTGGGGGCATCTTCTAGACTCTGACCAGTCTCCATTGGGCTGTCTCGGGGACTTGTTGAATTAATTGTTCCTCCATGTGTCAGAGCATCATTCCTTTCATCCGCTCCACTGAAAGTCCTGGGTGAGGGTTCATCCGACTCCTGATCCGGCACAGGTATGCTACTCAGCACATCCTTCCCTGTAGGGTTCTTCATCACTGAATTTCCTTTTTCAGGTTCAT
>NW_015654740.1:0-860 GCF_001515625.1 Sinocyclocheilus rhinocerous
TAAGATGACAAATACACTACCCACAAAAAGTTAGGGATATTTGACGTTTGGCTGAAATTTATGGAAAATGTAAAATGTTCATGCTACAGTGATATTATATAATGAAAGTAGGGCATTTAAGAAGAAGCATGCAATGGTAATTTCTTCATCTCAAACTATTTATTGAAACAAAAGCTAACAACAGTGGTATCTCAAACAATTTACTGAAACAAAAGCTAACAACAGTTGTGGGTATACCACAACAAAAAATGTCAATGTCTCAATAACTTGTCATGTGTCGTTGAGCATCAATTACAGCTTGGCAATGACGTCTCATGCTGTTCACAAGTCGACTTATTGTCTGCTGAGGCATGGCATCCCACTCTTCTTGAAGGGCTGCCCTCAGGTCAGTGAGGTTCTGGGGTGCAGGGTTACTGCACGATGACTCCGCTGATCCCATAGGTTTTCTGGAGGAAGTGCAGGCCACTCCATTCGAGGTGCCCCAGCCTCCAGCAGTCGTTCCCTGATGATGCGACCTCGATGAGATGGGGCATTGTCGTCCTTGAAGATGAAATCAGGCTTGTGTTGCTCATGCAGAGGCACAATGACTGGATTAATGATGTTATTCAGGTAGTATTGGCTTGTCACAGTACTATTCACAAGGTGTAGGGTAGTTCTGTATTGACTAGACACACCTGCCCAGACTGTAATGGCTGGCCAGGGATGCATGGGCCAGGGAGCATTTGCACTGGATGAGGAACCAGTTCTGTTCTCTGATGAAAGTCGATTCTCATTGAGCAGAAATGATGGCAACCAATGCTGTTGGAGAAACCATTGAGAACGCTATGCATCAGCCACTGTTGTCACCAGATGCTGTTACA
>NW_015654741.1:0-484 GCF_001515625.1 Sinocyclocheilus rhinocerous
GAATGTGTAGAAAGCGAGCATGTCTCCAAAAACCTTGTTGAGCTACAGGTTTATGCATGCATTTTTTATTAATTTCTTTTATTTTATTTTTTACAGAAATTATGTTTTGATTATTGAGCTGCAGGTTTAGGCTCACTTAAGTGACTGCATTTAATTAAGAAGAATTTAATTTAGCCTGACATGTTTACTGTTCCAAAATGTTCTATATGTTTCTTAAAAATAAATTGTGTTCAGTGGGGGAAAAAAAGTTGTTTTTTTACCCAGACATTTAAAAATAACATATTTTAGAGCTGTAATCGCAATACCGTGAAACCGTGATATTTTTATCTAAGGTTATCATACCGTCAGAATCTCCTACCGGCCCATGCCTAGTCACTATGATATTTGAAGAACTGAAATTACCGATGGTGTATTAATCTGCATTTATAAAGTAGAATACAAAAAAAAGGTGTAAATGCCATAATCAGGGCTGCATTTCCCGAAA
>NW_015654742.1:0-1329 GCF_001515625.1 Sinocyclocheilus rhinocerous
TCGCGTTCGCGGGACAGCACTGGCGAAATCTTCCAACTGAACCAGTTAGTCAGTCAGTCATATTTATTTATAGAGCACATTTAAAAACAATTTTTTATTTTTTCTGTTAACCATAGCTAAGGTTTATCCAAAAAAGTCGCTAGGCTTGTCAGTATGAATATTCTATGGAAAAAAGCCGCTAAAAGGGTCTGAAAGTTGCTAAATCTAGTGCTAAAGTCGCGCTCGTGTGTGTGTGAGTCGCGGGAGCTGATGGCAGGGGGTGCTGGATATTTGTGGCGGTCAATGTGGGTATTGTGGATGAGTTCTTCTGTGTCATCACGTTCTATTAGTTCTATAGTTTCATTTTCCGAAATTTCACGCTTAGTAACACATACAGCTGCTCCCTCACCACAGTGCAACAGTGAAAAGGGACCCCTTTCAAACAGTGTCTCGTTCCGAATGTTGTTTAAGCAACATACTAAATATTTAAATATTGCGGTATTTAAAAAATTCATATCATAACAAAAATAAACACCGGTATTTGGTATGAACCGGTATACCGCCCAGCACTAGTTATTAAGGGAGTTTGCAAATGTGATATTTATTTAATACAACAGTTCAATAAACAAGTACTGCCTGATTTTGCTCTATTTCTTCAACGAAAATAGTTCCAAATATAGTAACAGCTCAGCCGCTGCGCATCTCTAAAAGCAAACACAGTCGAGTTTCATTCATTCAATGAAAGTGCGTTTTTGAACGAATCTAGTGAGTCAGTGATTCATGATTACCCATTCATAAAGACAGTCACTTGCTTAATTCCTGAATGAATCAGCCGTTCGAACGAATCAATTGAATGAATGATTCAGTGATAAAATTTGTGACTTGCTGCCACCTGCTGGCGGATTTAGTTTCATTTTATCGTATAATTTCAGTTATTTAAATCATTTAATATTTCTGTATTCAAAATTTTATGTTTAAAACATTAATCTCCACATGAATGTATGAATTTAATTGCACTCATGCCACCTCTGAGCCTCATTAAACGTCTGAAAATGTCCCTACAAGCCACTTTTGTGTTCTTCTGTGCCACCTCTGTAGTACAAATATTCGTTTTTTTTATTAATACTAATTTCATATGATTGGTAACTTATTTGTCTTATTCTACTTATTATATTGTTTTAAATAGAAATTTTAAAAAGCTTATAAACATACATTTTTGAATTTGACAGATGAAAAAGATGCCATTACAAAGGTAAAAAGAAAATACCCCTGTAAGTCACTTTCATTACAAAGGTAGAAAGAAATTACCCCTGTAAGTCACTTTAAGGAGTCAAATGTCACCTCATATTA
>NW_015654743.1:0-1269 GCF_001515625.1 Sinocyclocheilus rhinocerous
TGCGCTGCTTCCAAGACACTAACTGTAAAGTGCTTGCTTTGTTCAACCTTTATTTGTTCTACTGCTGCTTCAGTCAATCGTTTTTAAAGTTGTACTTCCCTTATCCAACATCTGTTGCCTCTTGCTGGCCGACTTCCGCGTGTAGCTTTTACCATCTGATGATCTTGGCCTTCACCAACGCAGTGAAGTGTTCTACTATGCCGCCCTTAGTCACAATGCGAAGGCTGAGGTTCCCTTTTTCACAGATGTTTAATGCACGACACCGACATCAACACCAACACCAACACCAACACCGTTGAACTGAGTAAAAAGGACGAAATATGCAACATAACATCAGTCACGCATTCAGTTACATGGAAAACACATCGCATTAAACTCGAAAATAAACAGAAAATACATCTACATACCACTTTTGCCTGCTTGTGAGCTAAGAGAGGGGATTATATCTTGACGTTTCTTGATTAGATGGCTTATGATTATAGAGAGAAACACCTTTTAAGTTTGCGAAGATTACATCGTTCCTTCTCTTCATGCTGATGACAAAACAGGAAGTGACATACAAAAGCACGATGGGAATAAAATATAACCAAAAAACTCTTAGAAAGATGAAATCTTGCTCAAATAAACAATAGCTGAATATAGAAATCACAATAAACATTATAAAATAACCAAAATATAAAATTATACAATTTAAACTAATCAAAAGTATCTTAAGTAAATAAGTGCTGAAGTACACAAGCGCCATCTAGTGGAGATAGATATCATCAACTCAGATACCCTTTGTGACAGAAAATAGAAACTTTGATGCAGCAAATACAAGGAGTAAGTAAAACAATGTACAAGTTACTTAATGGTAGGGGGTAGGGAGGGAGGGAGGGAGAGAGCGCGCACTTCTGTTGTGTGATCTTTATTGATGTTCGCTCACTTAGCACGCATCATTTGGATTAAAACTAAATCATAAATATAAGACAATTTATAGGGGTATTCACTATAAATGTCATTTATTTTCATTCATAAGCATACACGATTTTCTGGCGAAAGTGAAACTAACAGCCTGTGTGAATGCGCTAGGCTGTACTGTACTTGTCCCTCTCATTCTGCACCAGTACAAATACGTGTGCACGTTGCACATGTTTTGCTTGCTTCATGAGTGTTTCTGCATTATATGAGCGTCTTTGGAAAATAAATCGCTGCACGTTTCAGATGAAACAAACGCGACTTCTATTTATGAAAATATCACAGTTAGGAGATTTACAGCGAGTGGTTCCC
>NW_015654744.1:0-1007 GCF_001515625.1 Sinocyclocheilus rhinocerous
AATCGATTGCTGTAAATAAGTGCATAACAAAAGTCAACATAAAATGTATGATTAAAAGTGTAAAAATTTTTAAAGTTGTTTTAAATTTTAATATACTACAAATATATTTTTATATATTAATAATTGTGGGGTGCACAAGAATCAAAAACATTGAACAAGATTAGTTTTCACTTAATAAAATATCTTCATTTATTTGGAATGAATTTTCTAAGACAACAAACTTAACATTTACCATGAGATTAGTAAAACGACAATGAACATTAAGATGTGATTGAACTTGACTAACATGAAAGTTGTAAGAACACACACACACACATATAAATATATTTATATAGAGAGGCTGAAGTTACTTTGGCAGAAGACCACGATGTCATTTATATAGCATACACGGACTTTTATCATGGTAAGTTCAGCCTAAAATATGTTAACAAGGCAGGTAAGGATAGCTGACCACATTAATCCTCAAATCCTTTTATCTTTTAAAAACAACACTGATATAACTACATATATATACTACGTATACATGTATACATTATTTTATAAATAATGTAAATAAATTATTTTATTGTCTACTAATTACCAAAAATCACAGTTCTGTCTCTCCAACTCAAATTATTTCAATTGCCCGCTATGAACTTCCTGGAACTATTTGAGGTCTACGTGAATCACGTGACGATCGAGCGTTTTGGACTTCCGTTGACGCAACTCTCTCTTTCTATGGCTCTGGGTAGGGTGCGAAGTGTCCATCAGATGTGCACTTAATTTTCCTGGGAAACAGAGGGTGCATTTGAAGTCGCTATCGAATTACGGCCACCTTCGTAGCGCCGCGGTGACGCAATCGGCCTTGGAAAGAGGTCTTCGAGGGTGCATCCTGAATTGGGACAGCTTAAGTCGTGACTCTGTAACGCAATCGCACTTCAAATACGCACTTCAGAGTCCGCAAACTTCAGTTTGGGACACAGCTTGGCCCTGTCCCAAATGGAACACTTCATGTGCACTTGCGGTCT
>NW_015654745.1:0-215 GCF_001515625.1 Sinocyclocheilus rhinocerous
ATACAATTTCTGTGAAAATACAGCAAACCCTTTGTGTTATTGTGCATTTTTATCAGTTGACAGATACATTTGGCCTGGAAAAGACCATATACATACATGATAAACTGAAGCAGGAGGCCTTGTGATAATCTGTCCATTTGCTTATCCAATCATTTCTGAGAGTCTTTGATCTAAAATCAGTGAATATGCATAACAAGAAGAGCATATGTGTATTT
>NW_015654745.1:329-548 GCF_001515625.1 Sinocyclocheilus rhinocerous
AAATGTTCATGTCAAAGTGTAAATATATTTGCAAACACATTTATTTAATATTAACACTACACTGTAAACGATTTTTGTAATTTGAACAGTATTATACTGTAATATATACAATAAGATACTGTAAAATTTGTACAGTATTTTACTGTAAACCGCAAAGGATTATGGGAAAATATGCGGTCACTACTGTATTTCCTCACTACTGTAAATCAATTTACAGTA
>NW_015654746.1:0-1192 GCF_001515625.1 Sinocyclocheilus rhinocerous
TGTGACTATATAACACAATTCTGACTTTATAATTCACAATTGTGATTATATAACGCAATTCTGACTTTATAACTGGCAATTGCAACTTCATATCACACAATTCTGACTTTATAACTGGTAATTGCAACTTTATATCACAATTCTGACTTTATAACTCTCAATTCTGACTATATCACACAATTCTGACTTTATAATTCACAATTGTGATTATATAACGCAATTCTGACTTTATAACTGGCAATTGCAACTTCATATCACACAATTCTGACTTTATGACTGGTAATTGCAACTTTATATCACGCAATTCTGACTTTATAACTCACAATTGTGACTATATAACGCAATTCTGACTTTATGACTGGTAATTGCAACTTTATATCACGCAATTCTGACTTTATAACTCACAATTCTGACTATATAACGCAATTCTGACTTTATAACTAGTAATTGCAACTTTATATCACACAATTCTGACTTTATAACTTTAAATGATGAAAACAAAAACATTTTGACATTAACTATTGAAAGTTTCAGATCCCCAATATTAGCCAGATGCTGAATATGTTAAAGGTGAAGAAGATGCACGCTTCCAACAGATCACAAAATATGCTTTGTAATTTTTATTATAATCTCAGGACAGTTTTATACTATTGGGGCCGTTTAGAGATCGATCTGTGTTAGATATAGGTTCTAACCTGAATATACAACAATAATTATTGGCAAAACATTCATACATTTATGGGTTAATTCAAACTTTAGTGTCTTTATGTTTGAGGTCCCAGAGACGCCAGTGCTGTATGTTTAAAAATACATCCAAAATTAACCTGTTTTCCTTAATTTAAAAAAAATATAATAATCTGACCTAATTAAACCCAGTAGACAAAAGGTTTATTTTTTACATTTATTTATTTTTTTTTTAATCCAGGATTGTAATGTTAGGATTGTAACTTAAAAACGGCATTTACAAGCCATTTAACTTTAATGTTATTTCAGAGTAAAATTCATATATAAGAAGTAAAAGCATCTCTGGTTCTCTCACACCCAAAACATGCGGGTAAAAAAAAGACATGCTACTGTTTTCCTGCTTCACTAATCTAAAAGTATACGTCTAGTTTTTACTACACAAAATGCTTTTTTCATTTCTGCATTTGGTTTTATTGCCTGTAGGCACTCAGCTGAAAAAAAAAAAAAA
>NW_015654747.1:0-199 GCF_001515625.1 Sinocyclocheilus rhinocerous
AGGCAGGATCGAACCCGGGTCGATCGCGTCAAAAAGCCAACAGCAAGTGCTTATCCATCTGCGCCACTGGAGCTGAGGACTTACAGCCACTTTTAACTAAATGTAAATATACACTCCGTATTTTTTATTCCATAGTAAGGGCAATTCATACAATACATTTAAACTGAGCTACTTTAATACCATCTCCAAACTTTCTACC
>NW_015654747.1:593-1267 GCF_001515625.1 Sinocyclocheilus rhinocerous
GTCTCAGAAATCCTCCTCAGAGTGGAGAAGCTGCGGCCGGCCAGGTTGAAGAAGACTGAACTCGGTAAGAATACTTTTAAAATATGCTTTATTTGTACAGTTGCCAGTAACATTAACATTAATAAAGTTGTTAATTGCTTTGTTGTAGTTTTTAATTTTTGAAATTGCGTTGTGGAATGTCCAGTTAAGGTTAGCGCTTTAGCATTATCATAGATTTGAGTACGTTAATAATATGCCTATTTGGATGGGATCTCCCTCCTTTCTGTGAGACGGGTAGTTTAGTTGGCTATCCGGATTTTAATCGTATATGTAACGTTAGGTAATTTTTCACCCCTCTTCAGGAATAACTGCAGGCGAGAATAAACTTTTTTTTCATTTAAATTTGGTTCTAGAATATTAGTTCAAGTCTATTTTTATTTATATTTCGACAAATATATCCCCCACCTCTCCTCGTAATGTTGTTTTAGTACATAT
Organism: Sinocyclocheilus rhinocerous; assembly: GCF_001515625.1. Taxonomy (NCBI): domain Eukaryota; kingdom Metazoa; phylum Chordata; class Actinopteri; order Cypriniformes; family Cyprinidae; genus Sinocyclocheilus; species Sinocyclocheilus rhinocerous. The sequence goes on from NW_015654747.1 coordinate 1,068, forward strand.
GAAATAAACTAGCGGACTCATTACGGAGGCTGGGCGGATTCGCAATCCGAACGCGTTTTCTTCTAACAGTCGCGTCTCTGAATTCAAATCAAATCCTCCTCCGAGTGGTGAAGCTGCTGCCGGCCAGTTTGAAGAGGACTGAACACGGCAACAATACGCGTACGATCACACCGGTGTGATTAGAACTTTCAGTGTGTCAC
>NW_015654748.1:0-268 GCF_001515625.1 Sinocyclocheilus rhinocerous
GGGGTCTGAATACTTTCCGTACCCACTGTATATATATATATAGGCCTAGCCGGGGGTGAACCATCACCAACATTTCATCCAGTATAAGGTATAATAAATACAGTCAAAAACTAACAATTCAGGCTCCATAGTTATTTTCAGTTTCATTAACAAATCTCAGGATGGCAGCTCTCTTCTCGCACCGTTGCCACGGGACAGGAGCATTAATCGGGAACACCTGCTGGCACAATTAGGAAATCCTGCGAAGGCTAGACTCGGAGCGTCCTTC
>NW_015654748.1:440-1113 GCF_001515625.1 Sinocyclocheilus rhinocerous
GTGTCATCTGGTGGCCATCCTGGGCACACCAGCTGAAGACTGTGACATAACCCCTCCCGTAAAAAGCGGATTCCAGACGCTCCAACCAAAGAAATCCCGGAGGGAGGCGGAACTGAGGTGGATCAGGGGGAGGGATGGTGGGCCAGGCCCGTGTAGTGGATGACTGCCGTCTGACTGCCGTCTGTAACCGTCTGTAGCCAAGTCGAACGCACCTAGTGTCATCTGGTGGCCATCCTGGGCACACCAGCTGAAGACTGTGACATAACCCCTCCCGTAAAAAGCGGATTCCAGACGCTCCAACCAAAGAAATCCCGGAGGGAGGCGGAACTGAGGTGGATCAGGGGGGGGGATGCCCGGAGGGAGGCGGAACGGAGGTGGATCAGGGGGAGGGATGGTGGGCCAGGCCCGTGTAGTGGAAGAGGGCCTGGAGATAGAGGTAAACCAGGGTGCCAGGGTGGGACCGGCAGGGCAGGAGGCCAGGGCAGGGCCGGCAGCCAGCAAGAGCGGCGCCTGCCTCAAGGAGGGAGCCGGCAGGGTAAGCAGCTGGGGTAGAGCTGACATAAAGGGTGGAGCTGGCAGAGAGCAGAGCTTGGGCGGAGCCGACAGGGCAAGAAGCTTGAGCTTGAGCTGAGCCGACAGGGCGAGGAGCTTTTGCTTGGGATTACAGCTACCA
>NW_015654749.1:0-525 GCF_001515625.1 Sinocyclocheilus rhinocerous
AGGGGAACCCAGCCAGACTCCACCCATGTGCCTTCTTCTCACGGACGCTCAGCCCGGCGGAAATTAACTATGACATTGGCAACAGAGAACTCCTTGCCATCAAGCTGGCCCTAGAAGAGTGGAGGCATTGGCTGGAGGGGGCAGCCCATCCATTTACCGTACTGACCGACCACAAGAACCTCCAATACCTTCGTGAGGCAAAACGTTTAAACCCCCGCCAGGCCCGATGGGCATTATTCTTTACCAGGTTCAATTTTACCATTACTTATCGCCCTGGTCCCAGAAACGTCAAGGCAGACGCCTTGTCGCGTATTCACAGTCACATAGAAGGCCCCGAAGAACCGGAAAGCATCATCCCACCAAAGATGATCGTCAGTCCGATCGAATGGAATTCCCCTTCAGTGGCCTCCAACACAGCTCCTAACAATCCGCCGGGCTGTTCTCCAGGATGCCAGTACGTACCACGGACACAGCGCACCTACTCATTCACTCTGCTCACTCCTCCCGAGGCACTGGCCATCCAGG
>NW_015654750.1:0-871 GCF_001515625.1 Sinocyclocheilus rhinocerous
CGACGCGCTCGTCTTGAAGACCCACCGGAGCCTCTTCATCCGGTGCCACGTCCACTCTGAGTGAAGGTATGTCGCCTTTTTATTCAAAACTACATGTCCTTTCGTCTGAAAACTACAGTGTAAAATTAAAACACTACGAAACACACAGAAATGTAAGTAGAAATGAAACGTTTTATTTCTGGAAAGTTGCTGGTTATCACCAGAGCAGTCATGTAGTGATTATTTTTTACCGACAGAGGTCGCTGCGAGCTACACTGATTATTACATGCGCCGCTACTTCAGCCACGAAGAACAGAACATGGAAGAGAGCGGAGCATTATTATCATCAGTTATCAAAAACACCATTATCGGTTTCAAATGATAATACAACTAAATAATTGGTTGTATTATCAGAATTTGGAATTTACATTTTCAGAATTTAATTACATTTTATGCTCAAAAAGAGGCTTAAATGCAAAATAATAAGGCTAATTAAAGATCCATTTCCAAAAGCACAAACATATAATCACATTTGAAAAGTTAAAAAAGTTTGTATTGTATATACACTGTACGTAACAGTTTGTGAAAATGAAAATATTAAGGACGCTAAAAAAAATTGTTTAAAATATTTAAGTAGTTGATATTTATTTGTGTAATGTGTTTATGTGAAGTCGTAGTTGATATTTATTTTTGTAATGTGTTTATGTGAAGTCATAATCTTGTTAGAATGTAGTACTGTTTTGATTTATGTTTAATAATTTTCATAGTGTGATTTTTGGTGTACTGTATTAAAACTAGTTAGTTAATTATAATAATATATGAAACCCACAAAACCATAAAAAAATTAATGTCTCTGTTCACTCTGTTTCAATTGATAAATAATAAGAAGTGA
>NW_015654751.1:0-571 GCF_001515625.1 Sinocyclocheilus rhinocerous
CTCCACCAGGACTCCCTTTCTGTGGACTCCTCAGGCTCAGGCTGCTTTTGTGAGGCTTAAGACTTGTTTTTCTTCTGCACCAATTCTATGTTTTCCAGTTCCTGAAAGGCAGTTCATTGTGGAGGTGGATGCCTCGGAAGTTGGGGTTGGGGCGGTCCTTTCCCAGCGGTCCCCGGGAGATGGTAAAGTTCATCCTTGTGCCTATTACTCCCATCGCCTGTCCCCAGCTGAACGGAACTATGACGTAGGTAACAGGGAGCTGCTGGCGGTTAAGATGGCTTTGGACGAGTGGCGCCACTGGCTGGAGGGGGCTGCAGAGCCCTTCTTGGTCTGGACGGATCGGCTGCAGAACCCTTCTTGGTCTGGACGGATCATAAAAATCTTGAATATGTCCGTTCAGCCAAGAGATTAAATTCTCGTCAGGCTCGCTGGGCGTTATTCTTTGGGCGCTTCAATTTTACCTTGTCTTATCATCCTGGCTCTAAAAATGTCAAGCCAGATGCTCTATCTCGCCAGTTTGCTGGCTCGGGTGACAGTCTCACCCCTGAATATATTATTCCTTCAGAACGGG
>NW_015654752.1:0-181 GCF_001515625.1 Sinocyclocheilus rhinocerous
TGATGCGCCGATCATAGCTGATTCAGAATTCAGATTTTCTTTTATTTCTTTCTTCTTCTTTTTTTAACTAGCAAATCGGATTCTGATACTGATACTGATTTTTAAGCAAATTTATTTATTGACTATTTGCTTTATAACAAACAAACTGGCTTTAAACAAAAATATCTAGCCATTTGAAATT
>NW_015654752.1:445-542 GCF_001515625.1 Sinocyclocheilus rhinocerous
TCTCGCAATAAAACTCGTCCAATCGCGTTTCGAGGAGGGTTCCCATGTAAACATCGCATTCCGGGGGTAAAACACACGTTTTTCGGCGGGGATCTTC
>NW_015654753.1:0-883 GCF_001515625.1 Sinocyclocheilus rhinocerous
GTCAGTAACACTCAAAGGAAGCTCTGCCCTGAAACTTAAAAACCCACAAACGCATCTCACACACATTAATATTATACATTTTGATATTTAAATATTTATATAAATGAGACCTAGATAGCATATAGACAAAGACCTCTGTTTTAATAAAAAAATAAAAAAATAAAATAATAATATATATATATGTACTACCGGTCAAAAGTTTGGGATCAGAGCAATTTTTTAATGTTTTTTTACAGGAGTTTCTTCTGCTCATCAAGGCTGCATTTATTTGATCAAAAATACAGGAAAAAATTTAATATTGTGAAATATTATTATGATGTAATAAAATAACGTGTTTCTATTTTTTTTGGAACCCGTGATACATTTTTTTTCAGGATTCTTTGATGAATAAAAAGTAAAAAAAGAAGAGCATTTATTTAAAATAGAAATCTTTTCTAACAATATACACTACACAGTGTCACATGATCCTTCAGAAATCATTCTAATATGCTGATTTATTATCAGTTGTGCTGCTTAATATTTTTTTAGAACCTGTGATACTTTTTTCAGGATTATTTGATGAATACAAAGTTAAAAAGAAGAGCATTTATTTAAAATAGAAATCTTTTCTAACAATATACTCTACAGTTCAAAAGTTTTGGGGTCAGTACATTTGTATTCTTTCTCGTTTTGAAAGAAATTAATACTTTTATTCAGCAAGGATGTGTTAAATTGATAAGAAGTGATAGCAAAGATTTATATTGTCACTTTTGACCGGCAGTGTGTTTATATATATATACACTCCTGAACAAAATCTTAAGACCAGGGGAAACATTACAAGTTTTCACATTTTGCGCTAGTGGATCGTAACCAGGTTGTAAGTACTGCTTCAAAATGCCAAAAG
>NW_015654754.1:0-930 GCF_001515625.1 Sinocyclocheilus rhinocerous
CTCAGCATTCTGCCCGCTTCAGATCAGACAGAGATGAAATGAAACGAAGGTAAGATCACACTTATTTGAATTAATTCATTATAACATTTAGCTACTTGAATTAATTATTGGATCGATCGATCAAGAGAGAGAGACAGAGAGAGCTGACAATAGTCTACCTGCGTTTGCGCGTCTCTCTTTAAAAAAAAAAGATTAAATTTGGAAATTCTCCTGCTGAGAAATCGCTGATAAGAATGTAAGAACAATTAGTGTGGTCAAGATACATTTTTCATATCTGTTTTATTTGACGTTCAATATCTCATGAAAGAAATAAGGTAGGAGAAAGATTATTTTTTGGTGATGTTCCCCAACATGTGTCCTGTATGTGAAATAAATTTTGTGGTGATATCATGAAGTAAACAAAAGTTACAGCATTTTGGAACCAAGGTAGCCCTTCTCTTAGCCCTTTACAGTTTTGAAATTGTTGTTTTGAATTTGAAGTAATGCCTCACTCAAGTTTAGTCAAAGCCCCAAACAATTATGCTTGTGTTATTCTACTCGATGAGACCTTTCAAATGACAGATGACACATGACTATCTGAGCTGTATGATGTTTCTGACATATTAGAGTACATGGCACAAAAACATGGCTGTTTTTCTTTGGAGCGCCTCAGTGCACCTGTCTGCTTTCATGTGTTACAGCTCTATGAACGAAATCTTTCGATCTGATCGAAAGTCTGATCGTTTTTCGAGATCTATGCATGTTTGGTGAAGTTACGAACTAAAACGCCACAGAACTTGATTAAAGGGAGCTGTGATCAGCGGCTGTGATTGCTTCTGGCCTAATCACAGCCATGCTGATATAGAGCCGGTATTGCTCGAGTACGAGAGTGATATTGCTCATATATAGGGATGCGCCGATCCGATATTCATATCAGGTATCGGCTCCGAT
>NW_015654755.1:0-247 GCF_001515625.1 Sinocyclocheilus rhinocerous
GATTCAGAACAGTGTGTCTGATCTAGATTTATAACTTCTGGAGGATAATGACAAACTGATTAAAAATTAATGAATACAAATGTAACTATGTGAGATTTAATGAGTTTGTGTTCATGTGAACATCAGAAAGAGGATTTACAGAGAGTCTCTCTATCGTTTAATATCACACAGAGACACTGAGGAATTATAATAAACCACAAACCCAGCACAGAGGGGTTCAGTGAATGTGGTGTTGAGTGTGTGTAAG
>NW_015654755.1:538-732 GCF_001515625.1 Sinocyclocheilus rhinocerous
TGCTGTGTTTGGATCCAGTGTGAGATCACAGGCATCTGAACACAAGAAGAGAGAAACATCAAGAACAACACAACAGTGAAGATGTCTGTGTGTGTTTACAGCTTTGACTGTATTGACTGTATTTAAACTGTCCTCACTAATCATAAATGTGCTCACTATTCACAAATGTGCTCACTATTCATAATATTCATAAA
>NW_015654755.1:4751-5056 GCF_001515625.1 Sinocyclocheilus rhinocerous
CTACAGACACACACACAGTCAGATCATCTACAGACACACATAGACAGATCATCTACAGACACACACAGTCAGATCATCTACACACACACACACACACAGTCCGATCATCTACAGAAAACACACAGACAGATCTATAGACACACAGTCAGATCATCTACAGACACACACAATCAGATCATCTAGAGACACACATTCAGATCATCTACGGACACACACAATCAGATAATCTACAGACAGACAGATCATCTATAGACACACACAGTCAGATCATGTACAGACATATCATCTACAGACACACACACACA
>NW_015654756.1:0-1796 GCF_001515625.1 Sinocyclocheilus rhinocerous
AAAAGATTTACCGTTATTTAAGAGTCTGTCATGGACATACTGTATCTTAAGTGTGTGTCAAATTGTGCTTCCACTGTTGAGACTAGTCCACATGTATGATTATTGAATATTAAATTATTATGGGTAAATAAACCGGGCCTCTTTCTGTGTTTGGACAGAAAGGTGTTACAATACTGAGTGTGTAACGGGTGAGTGAATGTGTGTAACTTGTCTCTGCTTGGACGGGTTTGTCATCATTAAAGTTCAGTGTACCAAAATGTTGTTTTTGTCTCGTTTTTCTTGTCTTCAGAGAACTTAAAAGATATTTTTAGCATACAAGTCAAGTATGAAAAAAAAGGGGAAAAAATCATGTTTTGGTAAACCACAATTATGACCTAAAAAGTCTAAATTATTACATAAAAAGTTGCAATTATGACGATCATAATTATGAGGTGCATCAAAATTATACTTGCAACTTAACTTTTTATCTCATAATTATGACTCAGTGTGTCAATTTAGACTTTTAACATCAGATTTAATATACAATCATGCCTTTTTTTATCTAATAACTATGACTTGATATTTTTTTCATGACTATTTAACTCAAGTATGAGAATCAAAATTGACACATTGAGTCATAATTATGAAATAAAAGATCAGAATTATGAAATAGGTCAAAATTATCACATAAAAAGGCAAAACAGTTGTCATTATTTTGACTTGTCTTAATGACTTGTCATAATTACATTAAAAAACTAAATTATGGCAAAATAATAATTATGAGATACCAAGTCACAATTGTGAGATTATAGATAAATTATAGACCAATAGAATTATAGATCTAAAATTATGACTTAAGATATAATTGAGATAAACATAAAAAAATTGATTGAGGTTGTCAAAATTGACATAGCAAGTCATAACTGAAGAAACAAAATCAAAATTGACATACTAAGTCATAATTATGATATAGTCAAAATTATGACAGTCCTAATTATTACATAAAAAGTCAAAATTATGACAATTATGATAAAAAGTTAAAATTATGAGTCATAATTATGAGTCAAAATTCACAGTCAATCTAAATTATTTCAAAATCTAAATTAAGTAGTCATAATTATGGGATGGTAAGTTATAATTAATAACCAAAATGGTCAATTATAATTATGAAATCAAGCGATTATGAGATTAAGTCATAATTATGGGATAAAAAAAATCTAAATTATGATACTAAGTCACAATAATGAGATTAATTATAAAAGTCAATTATGACAAAAGGCAAAACTGTCAATTAGTATATAAATTTCAACTTTTGTGTCATAATTATGACATTGTTACTTAGAATTTACCAAAGCATGCATCTCATGTGGAAACATTCAAAGTAGTCTCTCAGTGAGGTCATTAAAACAATGCTGATTACAAGAGCTTTAGCAGTACATTAACAGTATATACAACAAATACTTGAAACCATGCATTGCATCTCAACCTCAACAGAGAATGAAATCATATTCAATTCCCAAATCATGAACTTCAGACATAAAATGGGCTTCATTTTGCTCAATCAGGTTTATTTAGGAGGAAAATCATCACTCTAACTACTCATTATTCCTTCATTGTGTTCCATCAGTCTAGAGTAAAACAGATTAGTGTGTAATTATCCCAAATAAATAGAATTCTCCTTTAGTTCAGCCGCAGTATGAAACCACACAAACATCCCGTCCTCTCTTCGCACTGAGTCTTCAGCAGGCAAACGCAAGCCTTCCCCCAGTCAGTATACAGTATGATACACAGTTACACTATTTACACGTCTGTTACAT
>NW_015654757.1:0-128 GCF_001515625.1 Sinocyclocheilus rhinocerous
ACCATCACTTCGGCGAGAGCACCGTCTACGAGACACGCTTACGTCGACACGCTCATCGAGAAGACCCCCGGAGATGCCCGATCAGGGTCGTGCTTTCCTTTTTGCAGCAAGGGTTGGAGCGAAGGCTG
>NW_015654757.1:405-628 GCF_001515625.1 Sinocyclocheilus rhinocerous
CTGCTCCTGCTTGCACTGGCCTCCATCAAGAGGGTAGGGGACCTGCACGCATTTTCGGTCGACGATTCGTGCCTAGAGTTTGGGCCGGCTGACCTCGCTGACAGATATTTGTAGGCTGGGCGACCCCCAACACATTTGTTAGATTCTATAGCCTTCGTGTGGAGCCGGTATCATCCTGTGTTCTCACCTCAAACGGGTAGAGGCACTGAGAGGCCCCGGTTTA
>NW_015654757.1:996-1753 GCF_001515625.1 Sinocyclocheilus rhinocerous
CCCTGTTCCAAGTAGAACGGGTACGTTTTCCCAGTGTTATCCAATCTCACTGAGTGGGTAGTGCTATGACAACAGTGACTGGTCTTCTTGTTGCGAGCCCCGTCCTACACCACAAAGGGGCGCAGGCGGGCGGCTTGCGACACTGGAAGGGGCAGCATCCATGGCGCTTTGGTAGGGATCCCAATTCATCGGTCACCGACGTGACTCGGAGTGACTGACTGAAAGGGAATGTCTCGGTTACGTATGAAACCCTCGTTCCCTGAAGGAGGGAACGGAGACGTCCCGTCGCCACTCGCCACAGCTCCTGTACCACCGCTGAGCGGCCGGGTCACCGGCTCGGCTTCTCAGCGAAAACCTGGTATGCGTTGCACAGACTGCCTTTTTATGCTCACGGTGTGATCAGTGGCAGCTGGATGCAATTATCGCATGCCAATGTGCATTGGCTCGTTTAGTTTACACTCGAAGTAGATTGGTCCCTCCACTCGAAGTGGATTGGTCTCTCTAAGCGAGATCCCAATTCGTCAGTCACGACGTCATGTCTCCGTTCCCTCCTTCAGGGAACGAGGGTTACATACGTAACCAAGACGATCTGCATTTTCTGTAATGTATTTCTATAATAAAAATACATATGTGATATTTCTTATACAGTATAATTACTTTCAGTGATTAAGAGATTAAAAGAAAAAAAAAGAAAAATGTTTGCACAACCATCAATTAATTCAATTCAATTCAAGTTTATTTGTATAGCGCTTTTCAT
>NW_015654758.1:0-920 GCF_001515625.1 Sinocyclocheilus rhinocerous
GTGATCAGTGCGGGAAGAGTTTCACACAATCATTACACCTTAAGATACACATGAAGATCCACACCGGAGAGAAACTTTACACATGTGATCAATGCGGCAGAACATTTTTGAGGGCTTCAGACCTGAAGACACACCTGGGAGGACATACAAAGGAGAAGCCACATTCATGTTCTTTGTGTGGAAAGAGTTTTTCACGTTTTTCAAAATTGAAAGAACATCAGAAAATACATACTGCTGTGAGAGAGTACGTGTGTTTTCAGTGTGCTGAAGACACACCTGGGAGGACATACAAAGGAGAAGCCACATTCATGTTCTTTGTGTGGAAAGAGTTTTTCACGTTTTTCAAAATTGAAAGAACATCAGAAAATACATACTGCTGTGAGAGAGTACGTGTGTTTTCAGTGTGAAAAGACTTTTACTTCAGTGAAGTGTTTAAAACAGCACGAGAGGATCCACACTGGAGAAAAACCTTATAAGTGTTCACACTGCAACAAGAGATTCAGTCATTCATCAAATCTGAAAAGACACGAGAGGATCCACACTGGAGAGAAACCGTATCACTGCACTGCATGTGGGAAGTGTTTCAATAATTCATCTGCTCTACACAGACATACAAAAAAACATTCACAATAAGTATTCAAGATTCAGCTGAAATTCTGCTCAAATTAAAGATGGATTTCCTCCCCAAATAACTGTAAAAACATTTTATTATTGTGCTTTCTTATTTTTCTTCACTGTTGTTTTGATTCTTCTCTGCTTCTCTTGTAAGAAGGGATGGGTACCAGAACACGGTATTTAATGGGCCCTTTTTTCATGAAAAAAGAATGCCATTAAAGAACTGGACTGATGTGCAGTATTGTGAGAATAGCAATACTGTTAAAATCTTAACGATACCCAGGGCTCAAATTGAGGGGGGGATG
>NW_015654758.1:984-1306 GCF_001515625.1 Sinocyclocheilus rhinocerous
GTAAAACCACCATCCCCCCTTACCATCCCCTTTAGATTAATAATGTGTATTATGTAAAACTTATCATGCAAATGAAATGTTAAAATACTCTACTGATAATTCACAAACTAAATAACGGCAATTGGCCAATCAAAACTTGGTACTGTATGAAGCTGCGCACAGCTGAAGCAAGTTTTCGTCATTTTTCCGCACAAAATGATTCAAGTGCAACTTTTGAATTAAAAAAAGAAAGTCTATTAGAAAGAAAGAATATGAACCACTCAAGTGCCATACCCCAGATTCCCACTATCTTTTCTAGACGAGAGACAAGAATATTGTGATC
>NW_015654759.1:0-3949 GCF_001515625.1 Sinocyclocheilus rhinocerous
TGCTAGCGACATGCTAGTCACTTTGCTAATCATGCTAGCAAGATGATAGTCACATGTTAATCATGCTAGTGACATGCGAGTCACTTGCTAATCATGCTACAACATGCTATCTACATCTATCTATCTATCTATCTATCTATCTATCCATCTCTGACAGACTGTATTGCCTTCAAAACTTTCAAACTTTAAGCTTTTAAACCTACTTTAAACTTCAAACTATTTCAGACTGAAAACCATCAAACTTAAAACTTTTTAAACTTCTTAATTAATTCAAACTTTTTCAAACTTTCTGGTCCGGCTTTCTCAAGCCAACTTAAAGTTTGTCTTGACGAACTTTTTTATCTAGTTAAGTTGGCTTGTATTGCATTTTTTATTAATATTGTAACTTATGTTTATGTTGTGTCTCCAACAGGCTGATGCTTCCTCAAAAGACTGCATGATTTTTCCTCTGTGCAAGTCAAGTCACTGGACCCTGTGTGTAAGTTGTGGTTTTGTTGTCTTCAAATCATGTGATTTTAATTTTGGAAATGTCTTTTGAAGAATTAAGTCATTTTCATCCAAGGTTTTGTCTGACAGCTTTTTGTTTGTTTGTTTAATTCATTTCTATGGTAATCATAATACGGCTTATTTATCCCCCTCTTTATCTAGATAAAGGTTGTATACTTAACTAAACCAAGAAATAACAACCTATATTGTAGAAACTTTGTGTATTCTACAGGTTTTGCTGCCGAAACTTAAAAGCATACACATCCTTGACTCCACTGACCCTAGTGGTTATGGAGATACTGACTGTATCCATGTTCAGGTTTACATACTCTATAATTCTGTTCTATGGAGTTTCATGGGGAAAAAAAACTGTTCTGTGTTCCAGTTGAAGCTCTAAGCATGTGAATGCAAAACACTCAGTTGTCTTTTTTGTAAAATCTATACAACATTTAATGGAACTGTTCATCGTTCCTTATAACTTTTATGGCTGGTTTCACAGACAGGGCTTAGATTAAGCCAGGATTAGGCGTAGTTAAATTAGAACATTTAAGTAGCTTTTATAAACGTGTCTTATAAAAAACATTATTGGTGTGCATCTTGAGACAAAACCATGGCACAGACATATTTTAAGGTATGCTTTCAGTTAAAACAGCTCAAACATGTCTGAGACTAGCTCAAGCCTTGACTGTGAACCCGTGGGTTTAAGTTGTAAATATTAGTCCAGTGGTTCAGTTCAACATTTTGTTTTCTGGCTTTAGATAGGCATAGGCAGTAGCTTAAAATAATTATAACTTGCTACTGTCTATACCTACAACAAGGTTAATCTTTCTCTCTATATATACAATAACAACCCCCCCCCCTTTTTTTTAAGCTCAATTGTAATAAAGATGATTCCAGGATCTTGGAAGCTTGTTAAAAATAAGGTAATAATTCATGTTACATATATTATATATTATTATACTGTATATTATATTATTAGTGTGTAAGGAAAATTCTATTTTGATTTATTCTCCAGGATGTTCCTGCACAGTCAGCACCTGTGGATTGCGGTGTATTCATGCTAATGGTAACAAGTGGTTTTGTTTCCCCATCACATTCATCTTGGGCATAACCCCACATCCATAACAACTGTCATCAAAAGACATCAGGCTGATCCCAGTGAAAAAGATTTATATATATTTTTTGTGAATGAACAGTTTGATTTGTATTCAAAATTGTTAATGCGTTATCTGTTTGGCAGTATGCACTGAATATGGCACTTAACTGGGAGTTTGACTTCACCCAGGTAAGCACTATCCTTTTCTTTTCTATATTGATAAAATATATTACTTTTTGACATTTAAACATCCATTTCCAAATTTGTCTTTTGCTTTTCAGCATGATATGGCCCATATCAGGAGGTGGTGGGTGAATCTGATCTTATCCAAAATGACACATGGGAGGTATATGTGAATAAAATCCATTTTACATAAGTAATGTTTGGTAATAAATTACTTGTTTGTTTGTTTGTTTGTTTTATTAATTTTTTAGAAAGAAGCGGTGCACATCAGCCATGTTGGAAGCATTCAAGGAGGAGACAAAAAGGCAGGAGGAAGAAGTGCAGAACATCGCAATCTTGATGGTAGTAGCACATTCAATATGACAGAAGCAGAGACTGACAGTCTTTATCCTCACTAACTATTATACTGTAGCAGCTTTATGGCAAATGCCTTATAAATGTTAAATGTTTTAAGCATTACCTGCTCCCATAGGATGCACATTCTGTTTTAAGGGAGGTTAGGCCGTGATGTTTGGAAATTGCAGTACTTTTTTGGTTTGTTTATAATACCCAATAGTTGCCAGATGCTGTCCTGTGGGAAATTCTTCTTCACGTGGTCCTGGAGGAGGGTGACGCTGCATTGTTAAATCTGTCTTTGGTTTGTTCCAAATTCAGAAGTCTGGTGGATACAGACTCATTTGAAAGAGGGCACACTTCTGCTGGCTTGACAGTATGTATTATTTTTATGTATTTGATTAAAGAGGTTTAAAATGGTGCCATACCATTCAATTTCTCAGTTGCCATGTCTGAATGTTTATCTTTGTAATAATGCTATTTTTATGCTCCTCATTTCAATATACAGGTGTAACAAGATGGAGAACAAAGTCTGAGCCATGCCAGGAATTTTACAAAATGTACACACTGCAGCCCTGCAATGAGGTTTACAAGAACTGCTTACCAGGTGTGCACATTATGCATGAAAATGTGATCACTGCTAGGTACTTGATGACAAAATGCAATAGGAATAATCATTAATATGGCTGTGCATGCATGTCTACTGTTAATAAGGTAATTTAGGTATTAATGTCACCATTTTCCATTTTTCTTATGAATCCTCTAGGCTATGTTGGAAGAGGACAACTAGGAGAGATGCAAGGCTTTTACTCAGAAAATGTCGTGGAACAAACAATGGTCTTTTTCGAAGTTGTCAAAAAAGCTCAAGAAGCAGAGTTCCAGATGTCAAAATAAGACTTTATTGAGCACAGCAACAAAGCCGAGATGACAGCCGCCGCATCTGAGTCTTTGTCCGTCCAGGCACCCATATTTATACCCCTTTCCCTTACCAAAGTTGGTAGTTCCGGTTTTTTATCGGTTATGCCTGTCTGGTTTGCCACAATTTATTACTAGCACACCTGGTCCATCTTTTAATGGTGGAATTTGGCCAAATCAACCATTTTTTAAAAACTTTCAGTTTGCCGCTTCCCATTGGTTGGCAGTGGTCCCATGAGACAAACGTCACCATTTTCTTATGAATCCTCTAGGCTATGTTGGAAGAGGAAAACTAGGAGAGATGCAAGGCTTTTACTCAGAAAACACCCATCAAGGGTTTTCCAGTGATTGGTGCAAGATGCTGGAGGAGTAACTCAGTATAACTCATCAGTTCTGGTCTGAAAGTCTTGTAAGTAACTCAGGATTGTTGTTAGTGATTCTGATTTCTGTCTACTTGCTTACTGAATGTATTTTATAATGTTACATTTATAATGTTACAAAATATTTGTATATTTTAGATAAATGCTGTTCTTCTGAACTTTCTATTCATCAAAGAAACCTGAAAAAATTATACTCAGCTGTTTTCAACATAATAATAATAAATGTTTTTTTTCAGAATATTTGAATGATTTCTGAAGGATAGTGTGACTGGAGCAATGATGCAAAAAATTCAGCTTTGAAATAGCAGGAATAAATTACATTTTCAAATATATTCAAATAGAAAACAGTTATTTTAAATAGTAAAAATATTTCTCAGTATTACTGTTTTTGCTGTATTTGGGATCAAATAAATGCAGGCTTGGTGAGCAGAAGAGTATTCTTTAAAAAACATTAAAAATCTTACTGTTCAGAAACTTTTGACTGGTATCGAAGTGGTGGTGGGCCGCCTGGACCAAAAAATGCCAGGGCCGATTTTTTTGTCCCAGTCCAGCCCTG